>NW_026529528.1:0-123281 GCF_028500815.1 Rissa tridactyla
CCCACAGACCTGGGGGCTGCAGGCTTTCCTGCTGCCTTCAGCCTCAAAACCACCCTTTCCCACTTGGCGCCCCGCTACGCCCAAAAATGGCCATATCTCAGGAGATTGGTCCCACGCCCAAAGAGCCAGCCGGGAAAACTATGCCTTGTTCTCAAGCTCTTTGGGAACCGCTTGCGTAGCCCCACACACCTGGGGGCTGCAGGCTTTCCTGCTGCCTTCAGCCTCAAAACCACCCTTTCCCACTTGGCGCCGCGCAAGGCACAAAAATGGCCTTATCTGTGGAGATTGGTCCCATGCACAAAGAGCCAGCAGGGAAAACTATGCCTTGTTCTAAAGCTCTTTGGGAACCGCTTGCGTAGCCCCACAGACCTGGGGGCTGCAGGCTTTCCTGCTGCCTTCAGCCTCAAAACCACCCTTTCCCACTTGGCGCCGCGCTAGGCCCAAAAAAGGCCATATCTCAGGAGATTGGTCCCACGCCCAAAGAGCCAGCAGGGAAAACTATGCCTTGTTCTCAAGCTCTTTGGGAACCGCTTGCGTAGCCCCACAGACCTGGGGGCTGCAGGCTTTCCTGCTGCCTTCAGCCTCAAAACCACCCTTTCCCACTTGGCGCCGCGCCAGGCCCAAAAATGGCCATCTGTCTGGAGATTGGTCCCACGCCCAAAGAGCCAGCAGGGAAAACTATGCCTTGTTCTAAAGCTCTTTGGGAACCGCTTGCGTAGCCCCACACACCTGGGGGCTGCAGGCTTTCCTGCTGCCTTCAGCCTCAAAACCACCCTTTCCCACTTGGCACCGCGCCAGACACAAAAATGGCCTTATCTGTGGAGATTGGTCCCATGCACAAAGAGCCAGCAGGGAAAACTATGCCTTGTTCTCAAGCTCTTTGGGAACCGCTTGCGTAGCCCCACACACCTGGGGGCTGCAGGCTTTCCTGCTGCCTTCAGCCTCAAAACCACCCTTTCCCACTTGGCGCCGCGCAAGGCACAAAAATGGCCTTATCTGTGGAGATTGGTCCCATGCACAAAGAGCCAGCAGGGAAAACTATGCCTTGTTCTAAAGCTCTTTGGGAACCGCTTGCATAGCCCCACACACCTGGGGGCTGCAGGCTTTCCTGCTGCCTTCAGCCTCAAAACCACCCTTTCCCACTTGGCGCCCCGCTACGCCCAAAAATGGCCATATCTCAGGAGATTGGTCCCATGCACAAAGAGCCAGCCGGGAAAACTATGCCTTGTTCTATAGCTCTTTGGGAACCGCTTGCGTAGCCCCACACACCTGGGGGCTGCAGGCTTTCCTGCTGCCTTCAGCCTCAAAACCACCCTTTCCCACTTGGCGCCGCGCCAGGCACAAAAATGGCCTTATCTGTGGAGATTGGTCCCATGCGCAAAGAGCCAGCAGGGAAAACTATGCCTTGTTCTAAAGCTCTTTGGGAACCGCTTGCGTAGCCCCACAGACCTGGGGGCTGCAGGCTTTCCTGCTGCCTTCAGCCTCAAAACCATCCTTTCCCACTTGGCGCCGCGCCAGGCACAAAAATGGCCATCTGTCTGGAGATTGGTCCCACGCCCAAAGAGCCAGCAGGGAAAACTATGCCTTGTTCTAAAGCTCTTTCGGAACCGCTTGCGTAGCCCCACACACCTGGGGGCTGCAGGGTTTCCTGCTGCCTTCAGCCTCAAAACCACCCTTTCCCACTTGGCGCCGCGCCAGGCCCAAAAATGGCCATCTGTCTGGAGATTGGTCCCACGCCCAAAGAGCCAGCAGGGAAAACTATGCCTTGTTCTATAACTCTTTGGGAACCGCTTGCGTAGCCCCACACACCTGGGGGCTGCAGGCTTTCCTGCTGCCTTCAGCCTCAAAACCACCCTTTCCCACTTGGCGCCCCGCTACGCCCAAAAATGGCCATATCTCAGGAGATTGGTCCCACGCCCAAAGAGCCAGCCGGGAAAACTATGCCTTGTTCTATAGCTCTTTGGGAACCGCTTGCGTAGCCCCACACACCTGGGGGCTGCAGGCTTTCCTGCTGCCTTCAGCCTCAAAACCACCCTTTCCCACATGGCGCCGCACCAGGCCCAAAAATGGCCATCTGTCTGGAGATTGGTCCCACGCCCAAAGAGCCAGCAGGGAAAACTATGCCTTGTTCTCAAGCTCTTTGGGAACCGCTTGCGTAGCCCCACACACCTGGGGGCTGCAGGCTTTCCTGCTGCCTTCAGCCTCAAAACCACCCTTTCCCACTTGGCGCCGCGCCAGGCACAAAAATGGCCATCTGTCTGGAGATTGGTCCCACGCCCAAAGAGCCAGCAGGGAAAACTATGCCTTGTTCTGTAGCTCTTTGGGAACCGCTTGCTTAGCCCCACACACCTGGGGGCTGCAGGCTTTCCTGCTGCCTTCAGCCTCAAAACCACCCTTTCCCACTTGGCGTCACGCCAGGCCCAAAAATGGCCATCTGTCTGGAGATTGGTCCCACGCCCAAAGAGCCAGCAGGGAAAACTATGCCTTGTTCTAAAGCTCTTTGGGAACCGCTTGCGTAGCCCCACATACTTGGGGGCTGCAGGCTTTCCTGCTGCCTTCAGCCTCACACCACCCTTTCCCACTTGGCGCCACGCCAGACACAAAAATGGCATTATCTCTGGAGATTGGTCCCATGCACAAAGAGCCAGCAGGAAAAACTATGCCTTGTTCTAAAGCTCTTTGGGAACCGCTTGCGTAGCCCCACACACCTGGGGGCTGCAGGCTTTCCTGCTGCCTTCAGCCTCAAAACCACCCTTTTCCACTTCGCATCACGCCAGGCCCAAAAATGGCCATGTGCCTGGAGATTGGTCCCACGCCCAAAGAGCCAGCAGGGAAAACTATGCCTTGCTCTCAAGCTCTTTGGGAACCGCTTGCGTAGCCCCACAGACCTGGGGGCTGCAGGCTTTCCTGCTGCCTTCAGCCTCAAAACCACCCTTTTCCACTTGGCGTCACGCCAGGCCCAAAAATGGCCATCTGTCTGGAGATTGGTCCCACGCCCAAAGAGCCAGCAGGAAAAACTATGCCTTGTTCTAAAGCTCTTTGGGAACCGCTTGCGTAGCCCCACACACCTGGGGGCTGCAGGCTTTCCTGCTGCCTTCAGCCTCAAAACCACCCTTTTCCACTTGGCATCACGCCAGGCCCAAAAATGGCCATCTGCCTGGAGATTGGTCCCACGCCCAAAGAGCCAGCAGGGAAAACTATACCTTGCTCTCAAGCTCTTTGGGAACCGCTTGCGTAGCCCCACAGACCTGGGGGCTGCAGGCTTTCCTGCTGCCTTCAGCCTCAAAACCACCCTTTCCCACTTGGCGTCACGCCAGGCCCAAAAATGGCCATCTGTCTGGAGATTGGTCCCACGCCCAAAGAGCCAGCAGGGAAAACTATGCCTTGTTCTAAAGCTCTTTGGGAACCGCTTGCGTAGCCCCACACACCTGGGGGCTGCAGGCTTTCCTGCTGCCTTCAGCCTCAAAACCACCCTTTCCCACTTGGCGCCGCGCCAGGCACTAAAATGGCCATCTGTCTGGAGATTGGTCCCACGCCCAAAGAGACAGCAGGGAAAACTATGCCTTGTTCTAAAGCTCTTTGGGAACCTCTTGCTTAGCCCCACAGACCTGGGGGCTGCAGGCTTTCCTGCTGCCTTCAGCCTCAAAACCACCCTTTCCCACTTGGCGTCACGCCAGGCCCAAAAATGGCCATCTGCCTGGAGATTGGTCCCACGCCCAAAGAGCCAGCAGGGAAAACTATGCCTTGTTCTATAACTCTTTGGGAACCGCTTGCGTAGCCCCACACACCTGGGGGCTGCAGGCTTTCCTGCTGCCTTCAGCCTCAAAACCACCCTTTCCCACTTGGCGCCCCGCTACGCCCAAAAATGGCCATATCTCAGGAGATTGGTCCCACGCCCAAAGAGCCAGCCGGGAAAACTATGCCTTGTTCTCAAGCTCTTTGGGAACCGCTTGCGTAGCCCCACACACCTGGGGGCTGCAGGCTTTCCTGCTGCCTTCAGCCTCAAAACCACCCTTTCCCACTTGGCGCCGCGCAAGGCACAAAAATGGCCTTATCTGTGGAGATTGGTCCCATGCACAAAGAGCCAGCAGGGAAAACTATGCCTTGTTCTAAAGCTCTTTGGGAACCGCTTGCGTAGCCCCACAGACCTGGGGGCTGCAGGCTTTCCTGCTGCCTTCAGCCTCAAAACCACCCTTTCCCACTTGGCGTCACGCCAGGCCCAAAAATGGCCATCTGTCTGGAGATTGGTCCCACGCCCAAAGAGCCAGCAGGGAAAACTATGCCTTGTTCTAAAGCTCTTTGGGAACCGCTTGCGTAGCCCCACACACCTGGGGGCTGCAGGCTTTCCTGCTGCCTTCAGCCTCAAAACCACCCTTTCCCACTTGGCGCCGCGCCAGGCACTAAAATGGCCATCTGTCTGGAGATTGGTCCCACGCCCAAAGAGACAGCAGGGAAAACTATGCCTTGTTCTAAAGCTCTTTGGGAACCGCTAGCGTAGCCCCACAGACCTGGGGGCTGCAGGCTTTCCTGCTGCCTTCAGCCTCAAAACCACCCTTTCCCACTTGGCGTCACGCCAGGCCCAAAAATGGCCATCTGCCTGGAGATTGGTCCCACGCCCAAAGAGCCAGCAGGGAAAACTATGCCTTGTTCTATAACTCTTTGGGAACCGCTTGCGTAGCCCCACACACCTGGGGGCTGCAGGCTTTCCTGCTGCCTTCAGCCTCAAAACCACCCTTTCCCACTTGGCGCCCCGCTACGCCCAAAAATGGCCATATCTCAGGAGATTGGTCCCACGCCCAAAGAGCCAGCCGGGAAAACTATGCCTTGTTCTCAAGCTCTTTGGGAACCGCTTGCGTAGCCCCACACACCTGGGGGCTGCAGGCTTTCCTGCTGCCTTCAGCCTCAAAACCACCCTTTCCCACTTGGCGCCGCGCAAGGCACAAAAATGGCCTTATCTGTGGAGATTGGTCCCATGCACAAAGAGCCAGCAGGGAAAACTATGCCTTGTTCTAAAGCTCTTTGGGAACCGCTTGCGTAGCCCCACAGACCTGGGGGCTGCAGGCTTTCCTGCTGCCTTCAGCCTCAAAACCACCCTTTCCCACTTGGCGCCGCGCTAGGCCCAAAAAAGGCCATATCTCAGGAGATTGGTCCCACGCCCAAAGAGCCAGCAGGGAAAACTATGCCTTGTTCTCAAGCTCTTTGGGAACCGCTTGCGTAGCCCCACAGACCTGGGGGCTGCAGGCTTTCCTGCTGCCTTCAGCCTCAAAACCACCCTTTCCCACTTGGCGCCGCGCCAGACACAAAAATGGCCTTATCTGTGGAGATTGGTCCCACGCCCAAAGAGCCAGCAGGGAAAACTATGCCTTGTTCTAAAGCTCTTTGGGAACCGCTTGCGTAGCCCCACACACCTGGGGGCTGCAGGCTTTCCTGCTGCCTTCAGCCTCAAAACCACCCTTTCCCACTTGGCACCGCGCCAGACACAAAAATGGCCTTATCTGTGGAGATTGGTCCCATGCACAAAGAGCCAGCAGGGAAAACTATGCCTTGTTCTCAAGCTCTTTGGGAACCGCTTGCGTAGCCCCACACACCTGGGGGCTGCAGGCTTTCCTGCTGCCTTCAGCCTCAAAACCACCCTTTCCCACTTGGCGCCGCGCAAGGCACAAAAATGGCCTTATCTGTGGAGATTGGTCCCATGCACAAAGAGCCAGCAGGGAAAAATATGCCTTGTTCTAAAGCTCTTTGGGAACCGCTTGCATAGCCCCACACACCTGGGGGCTGCAGGCTTTCCTGCTGCCTTCAGCCTCAAAACCACCCTTTCCCACTTGGCGCCCCGCTACGCCCAAAAATGGCCATATCTCAGGAGATTGGTCCCATGCACAAAGAGCCAGCCGGGAAAACTATGCCTTGTTCTATAGCTCTTTGGGAACCGCTTGCGTAGCCCCACACACCTGGGGGCTGCAGGCTTTCCTGCTGCCTTCAGCCTCAAAACCACCCTTTCCCACTTGGCGCCGCGCCAGGCACAAAAATGGCCTTATCTGTGGAGATTGGTCCCATGCGCAAAGAGCCAGCAGGGAAAACTATGCCTTGTTCTAAAGCTCTTTGGGAACCGCTTGCGTAGCCCCACAGACCTGGGGGCTGCAGGCTTTCCTGCTGCCTTCAGCCTCAAAACCATCCTTTCCCACTTGGCGCCGCGCCAGGCACAAAAATGGCCATCTGTCTGGAGATTGGTCCCACGCCCAAAGAGCCAGCAGGGAAAACTATGCCTTGTTCTAAAGCTCTTTCGGAACCGCTTGCGTAGCCCCACACACCTGGGGGCTGCAGGGTTTCCTGCTGCCTTCAGCCTCAAAACCACCCTTTCCCACTTGGCGCCGCGCCAGGCCCAAAAATGGCCATCTGTCTGGAGATTGGTCCCACGCCCAAAGAGCCAGCAGGGAAAACTATGCCTTGTTCTATAACTCTTTGGGAACCGCTTGCGTAGCCCCACACACCTGGGGGCTGCAGGCTTTCCTGCTGCCTTCAGCCTCAAAACCACCCTTTCCCACTTGGCGCCCCGCTACGCCCAAAAATGGCCATATCTCAGGAGATTGGTCCCACGCCCAAAGAGCCAGCCGGGAAAACTATGCCTTGTTCTATAGCTCTTTGGGAACCGCTTGCGTAGCCCCACACACCTGGGGGCTGCAGGCTTTCCTGCTGCCTTCAGCCTCAAAACCACCCTTTCCCACATGGCGCCGCACCAGGCCCAAAAATGGCCATCTGTCTGGAGATTGGTCCCACGCCCAAAGAGCCAGCAGGGAAAACTATGCCTTGTTCTCAAGCTCTTTGGGAACCGCTTGCGTAGCCCCACACACCTGGGGGCTGCAGGCTTTCCTGCTGCCTTCAGCCTCAAAACCACCCTTTCCCACTTGGCGCCGCGCCAGGCACAAAAATGGCCATCTGTCTGGAGATTGGTCCCACGCCCAAAGAGCCAGCAGGGAAAACTATGCCTTGTTCTATAGCTCTTTGGGAACCGCTTGCTTAGCCCCACACACCTGGGGGCTGCAGGCTTTCCTGCTGCCTTCAGCCTCAAAACCACCCTTTCCCACTTGGCGTCACGCCAGGCCCAAAAATGGCCATCTGTCTGGAGATTGGTCCCACGCCCAAAGAGCCAGCAGGGAAAACTATGCCTTGTTCTAAAGCTCTTTGGGAACCGCTTGCGTAGCCCCACATACTTGGGGGCTGCAGGCTTTCCTGCTGCCTTCAGCCTCACACCACCCTTTCCCACTTGGCGCCACGCCAGACACAAAAATGGCATTATCTCTGGAGATTGGTCCCATGCACAAAGAGCCAGCAGGAAAAACTATGCCTTGTTCTAAAGCTCTTTGGGAACCGCTTGCGTAGCCCCACACACCTGGGGGCTGCAGGCTTTCCTGCTGCCTTCAGCCTCAAAACCACCCTTTTCCACTTCGCATCACGCCAGGCCCAAAAATGGCCATGTGCCTGGAGATTGGTCCCACGCCCAAAGAGCCAGCAGGGAAAACTATGCCTTGCTCTCAAGCTCTTTGGGAACCGCTTGCGTAGCCCCACAGACCTGGGGGCTGCAGGCTTTCCTGCTGCCTTCAGCCTCAAAACCACCCTTTTCCACTTGGCGTCACGCCAGGCCCAAAAATGGCCATCTGTCTGGAGATTGGTCCCACGCCCAAAGAGCCAGCAGGAAAAACTATGCCTTGTTCTAAAGCTCTTTGGGAACCGCTTGCGTAGCCCCACACACCTGGGGGCTGCAGGCTTTCCTGCTGCCTTCAGCCTCAAAACCACCCTTTTCCACTTGGCATCACGCCAGGCCCAAAAATGGCCATCTGCCTGGAGATTGGTCCCACGCCCAAAGAGCCAGCAGGGAAAACTATACCTTGCTCTCAAGCTCTTTGGGAACCGCTTGCGTAGCCCCACAGACCTGGGGGCTGCAGGCTTTCCTGCTGCCTTCAGCCTCAAAACCACCCTTTCCCACTTGGCGTCACGCCAGGCCCAAAAATGGCCATCTGTCTGGAGATTGGTCCCACGCCCAAAGAGCCAGCAGGGAAAACTATGCCTTGTTCTAAAGCTCTTTGGGAACCGCTTGCGTAGCCCCACACACCTGGGGGCTGCAGGGTTTCCTGCTGCCTTCAGCCTCAAAACCACCCTTTCCCACTTGGCGCCGCGCCAGGCCCAAAAATGGCCATCTGTCTGGAGATTGGTCCCACGCCCAAAGAGCCAGCAGGGAAAACTATGCCTTGTTCTATAACTCTTTGGGAACCGCTTGCGTAGCCCCACACACCTGGGGGCTGCAGGCTTTCCTGCTGCCTTCAGCCTCAAAACCACCCTTTCCCACTTGGCGCCCCGCTACGCCCAAAAATGGCCATATCTCAGGAGATTGGTCCCACGCCCAAAGAGCCAGCCGGGAAAACTATGCCTTGTTCTATAGCTCTTTGGGAACCGCTTGCGTAGCCCCACACACCTGGGGGCTGCAGGCTTTCCTGCTGCCTTCAGCCTCAAAACCACCCTTTCCCACATGGCGCCGCACCAGGCCCAAAAATGGCCATCTGTCTGGAGATTGGTCCCACGCCCAAAGAGCCAGCAGGGAAAACTATGCCTTGTTCTCAAGCTCTTTGGGAACCGCTTGCGTAGCCCCACACACCTGGGGGCTGCAGGCTTTCCTGCTGCCTTCAGCCTCAAAACCACCCTTTCCCACTTGGCGCCGCGCCAGGCACAAAAATGGCCATCTGTCTGGAGATTGGTCCCACGCCCAAAGAGCCAGCAGGGAAAACTATGCCTTGTTCTATAGCTCTTTGGGAACCGCTTGCTTAGCCCCACACACCTGGGGGCTACAGGCTTTCCTGCTGCCTTCAGCCTCAAAACCACCCTTTCCCACTTGGCGTCACGCCAGGCCCAAAAATGGCCATCTGTCTGGAGATTGGTCCCACGCCCAAAGAGCCAGCAGGGAAAACTATGCCTTGTTCTAAAGCTCTTTGGGAACCGCTTGCGTAGCCCCACATACTTGGGGGCTGCAGGCTTTCCTGCTGCCTTCAGCCTCACACCACCCTTTCCCACTTGGCGCCACGCCAGACACAAAAATGGCATTATCTCTGGAGATTGGTCCCATGCACAAAGAGCCAGCAGGGAAAACTATGCCTTGTTCTAAAGCTCTTTGGGAACCGCTTGCGTAGCCCCACACACCTGGGGGCTGCAGGCTTTCCTGCTGCCTTCAGCCTCAAAACCACCCTTTTCCACTTCGCATCACGCCAGGCCCAAAAATGGCCATGTGCCTGGAGATTGGTCCCACGCCCAAAGAGCCAGCAGGGAAAACTATGCCTTGCTCTCAAGCTCTTTGGGAACCGCTTGCGTAGCCCCACAGACCTGGGGGCTGCAGGCTTTCCTGCTGCCTTCAGCCTCAAAACCACCCTTTTCCACTTGGCGTCACGCCAGGCCCAAAAATGGCCATCTGTCTGGAGATTGGTCCCACGCCCAAAGAGCCAGCAGGAAAAACTATGCCTTGTTCTAAAGCTCTTTGGGAACCGCTTGCGTAGCCCCACACACCTGGGGGCTGCAGGCTTTCCTGCTGCCTTCAGCCTCAAAACCACCCTTTTCCACTTGGCATCACGCCAGGCCCAAAAATGGCCATCTGCCTGGAGATTGGTCCCACGGCCAAAGAGCCAGCAGGGAAAACTATACCTTGCTCTCAAGCTCTTTGGGAACCGCTTGCGTAGCCCCACAGACCTGGGGGCTGCAGGCTTTCCTGCTGCCTTCAGCCTCAAAACCACCCTTTCCCACTTGGCGTCACGCCAGGCCCAAAAATGGCCATCTGTCTGGAGATTGGTCCCACGCCCAAAGAGCCAGCAGGGAAAACTATGCCTTGTTCTAAAGCTCTTTGGGAACCGCTTGCGTAGCCCCACACACCTGGGGGCTGCAGGCTTTCCTGCTGCCTTCAGCCTCAAAACCACCCTTTCCCACTTGGCGCCGCGCCAGGCACTAAAATGGCCATCTGTCTGGAGATTGGTCCCACGCCCAAAGAGACAGCAGGGAAAACTATGCCTTGTTCTAAAGCTCTTTGGGAACCTCTTGCTTAGCCCCACAGACCTGGGGGCTGCAGGCTTTCCTGCTGCCTTCAGCCTCAAAACCACCCTTTCCCACTTGGCGTCGCGCCAGGCCCAAAAATGGCCATCTGCCTGGAGATTGGTCCCACGCCCAAAGAGCCAGCAGGGAAAACTATGCCTTGTTCTATAACTCTTTGGGAACCGCTTGCGTAGCCCCACACACCTGGGGGCTGCAGGCTTTCCTGCTGCCTTCAGCCTCAAAACCACCCTTTCCCACTTGGCGCCCCGCTACGCCCAAAAATGGCCATATCTCAGGAGATTGGTCCCACGCCCAAAGAGCCAGCCGGGAAAACTATGCCTTGTTCTCAAGCTCTTTGGGAACCGCTTGCGTAGCCCCACACACCTGGGGGCTGCAGGCTTTCCTGCTGCCTTCAGCCTCAAAACCACCCTTTCCCACTTGGCGCCGCGCAAGGCACAAAAATGGCCTTATCTGTGGAGATTGGTCCCATGCACAAAGAGCCAGCAGGGAAAACTATGCCTTGTTCTAAAGCTCTTTGGGAACCGCTTGCGTAGCCCCACAGACCTGGGGGCTGCAGGCTTTCCTGCTGCCTTCAGCCTCAAAACCACCCTTTCCCACTTGGCGCCGCGCTAGGCCCAAAAAAGGCCATATCTCAGGAGATTGGTCCCACGCCCAAAGAGCCAGCAGGGAAAACTATGCCTTGTTCTCAAGCTCTTTGGGAACCGCTTGCGTAGCCCCACAGACCTGGGGGCTGCAGGCTTTCCTGCTGCCTTCAGCCTCAAAACCACCCTTTCCCACTTGGCGCCGCGCCAGACACAAAAATGGCCTTATCTGTGGAGATTGGTCCCACGCCCAAAGAGCCAGCAGGGAAAACTATGCCTTGTTCTAAAGCTCTTTGGGAACCGCTTGCGTAGCCCCACACACCTGGGGGCTGCAGGCTTTCCTGCTGCCTTCAGCCTCAAAACCACCCTTTCCCACTTGGCACCGCGCCAGACACAAAAATGGCCTTATCTGTGGAGATTGGTCCCATGCACAAAGAGCCAGCAGGGAAAACTATGCCTTGTTCTCAAGCTCTTTGGGAACCGCTTGCGTAGCCCCACACACCTGGGGGCTGCAGGCTTTCCTGCTGCCTTCAGCCTCAAAACCACCCTTTCCCACTTGGCGCCCCGCTACGCCCAAAAATGGCCATATCTCAGGAGATTGGTCCCATGCACAAAGAGCCAGCCGGGAAAACTATGCCTTGTTCTATAGCTCTTTGTGAACCGCTTCCGTAGCCCCACACACCTGGGGGCTGCAGGCTTTCCTGCTGCCTTCAGCCTCAAAACCACCCTTTCCCACTTGGCGCCGCGCCAGGCACAAAAATGGCCTTATCTGTGGAGATTGGTCCCATGCGCAAAGAGCCAGCAGGGAAAACTATGCCTTGTTCTAAAGCTCTTTGGGAACCGCTTGCGTAGCCCCACAGACCTGGGGGCTGCAGGCTTTCCTGCTGCCTTCAGCCTCAAAACCATCCTTTCCCACTTGGCGCCGCGCCAGGCACAAAAATGGCCATCTGTCTGGAGATTGGTCCCACGCCCAAAGAGCCAGCAGGGAAAACTATGCCTTGTTCTAAAGCTCTTTCGGAACCGCTTGCGTAGCCCCAGACACCTGGGGGCTGCAGGGTTTCCTGCTGCCTTCAGCCTCAAAACCACCCTTTCCCACTTGGCGCCGCGCCAGGCCCAAAAATGGCCATCTGTCTGGAGATTGGTCCCACGCCCAAAGAGCCAGCAGGGAAAACTATGCCTTGTTCTATAACTCTTTGGGAACCGCTTGCGTAGCCCCACACACCTGGGGGCTGCAGGCTTTCCTGCTGCCTTCAGCCTCAAAACCACCCTTTCCCACTTGGCGCCCCGCTACGCCCAAAAATGGCCATATCTCAGGAGATTGGTCCCACGCCCAAAGAGCCAGCCGGGAAAACTATGCCTTGTTCTATAGCTCTTTGGGAACCGCTTGCGTAGCCCCACACACCTGGGGGCTGCAGGCTTTCCTGCTGCCTTCAGCCTCAAAACCACCCTTTCCCACTTGGCGCCGCGCCAGGCACAAAAATGGCCTTATCTGTGGAGATTGGTCCCATGCACAAAGAGCCAGCAGGGAAAACTATGCCTTGTTCTAAAGCTCTTTGGGAACCGCTTGCGTAGCCCCACAGACCTGGGGGCTGCAGGCTTTCCTGCTGCCTTCAGCCTCAAAACCACCCTTTCCCACTTGGCGCCAAGCTAGGCCCAAAAAAGGCCATATCTCAGGAGATTGGTCCCACGCCCAAAGAGCCAGCAGGGAAAACTATGCCTTGTTCTCAAGCTCTTTGGGAACCGCTTGCGTAGCCCCACACACCTGGGGGCTGCAGGCTTTCCTGCTGCCTTCAGCCTCAAAACCACCCTTTCCCACTTGGCGCCACGCCAGGCCCAAAAATGGCCTTATCTGTGGAGATTGGTCCCACGCCCAAAGAGCCAGCAGGGAAAACTATGCCTTGTTCTAAAGCTCTTTGGGAACCGCTTGCGTAGCCCCACACACCTGGGGGCTGCAGGCTTTCCTGCTGCCTTCAGCCTCAAAACCACCCTTTCCCACTTGGCACCGCGCCAGACACAAAAATGGCCTTATCTGTGGAGATTGGTCCCATGCACAAAGAGCCAGCAGGGAAAACTATGCCTTGTTCTCAAGCTCTTTGGGAACCGCTTGCGTAGCCCCACACACCTGGGGGCTGCAGGCTTTCCTGCTGCCTTCAGCCTCAAAACCACCCTTTCCCACTTGGCGCCGCGCCAGACACAAAAATGGCCATTTGTCTGGAGATTGGTCCCACGCCCAAAGAGCCAGCAGGGAAAACTATGCCTTGTTCTATAACTCTTTGGGAACCGCTTGCGTAGCCCCACACACCTGGGGGCTGCAGGCTTTCCTGCTGCCTTCAGCCTCAAAACCACCCTTTCCCACTTGGCGCCCCGCTACGCCCAAAAATGGCCATATCTCAGGAGATTGGTCCCATGCACAAAGAGCCAGCCGGGAAAACTATGCCTTGTTCTATAGCTCTTTGGGAACCGCTTGCGTAGCCCCACACACCTGGGGGCTGCAGGCTTTCCTGCTGCCTTCAGCCTCAAAACCACCCTTTCCCACTTGGCGCCGCGCCAGGCACAAAAATGGCCTTATCTGTGGAGATTGGTCCCATGCGCAAAGAGCCAGCCGGGAAAACTATGCCTTGTTCTAAAGCTATTTGGGAACCGCTTGCGTAGCCCCACAGACCTGGGGGCTGCAGGCTTTCCTGCTGCCTTCAGCCTCAAAGCCACCCTTTCCCACTTGGCGCCGCGCCAGACACAAAAATGGCCTTATCTGTGGAGATTGGTCCCATGCACAAAGAGCCAGCAGGGAAAACTATGCCTTGTTCTCAAGCTCTTTGGGAACCGCTTGCGTAGCCCCACACACCTGGGGGCTGCAGGCTTTCCTGCTGCCTTCAGCCTCAAAACCACCCTTTCCCACTTGGCGCCGCGCCAGACACAAAAATGGCCATTTGTCTGGAGATTGGTCCCACGCCCAAAGAGCCAGCAGGGAAAACTATGCCTTGTTCTATAACTCTTTGGGAACCGCTTGCGTAGCCCCACACACCTGGGGGCTGCAGGCTTTCCTGCTGCCTTCAGCCTCAAAACCACCCTTTCCCACTTGGCGCCCCGCTACGCCCAAAAATGGCCATATCTCAGGAGATTGGTCCCATGCACAAAGAGCCAGCCGGGAAAACTATGCCTTGTTCTATAGCTCTTTGGGAACCGCTTGCGTAGCCCCACACACCTGGGGGCTGCAGGCTTTCCTGCTGCCTTCAGCCTCAAAACCACCCTTTCCCACTTGGCGCCCCGCTACGCCCAAAAATGGCCATATCTCAGGAGATTGGTCCCATGCACAAAGAGCCAGCCGGGAAAACTATGCCTTGTTCTATAGCTCTTTGGGAACCGCTTGCGTAGCCCCACACACCTGGGGGCTGCAGGCTTTCCTGCTGCCTTCAGCCTCAAAACCACCCTTTCCCACTTGGCGCCGCGCCAGGCACAAAAATGGCCTTATCTGTGGAGATTGGTCCCATGCGCAAAGAGCCAGCAGGGAAAACTATGCCTTGTTCTAAAGCTCTTTGGGAACCGCTTGCGTAGCCCCACACACCTGGGGGCTGCAGGCTTTCCTGCTGCCTTCAGCCTCAAAACCATCCTTTCCCACTTGGCGCCGCGCCAGGCACAAAAATGGCCATCTGTCTGGAGATTGGTCCCACGCCCAAAGAGCCAGCAGGGAAAACTATGCCTTGTTCTAAAGCTCTTTGGGAACCGCTTGCGTAGCCCCAGACACCTGGGGGCTGCAGGCTTTCCTGCTGCCTTCAGCCTCAAAACCACCCTTTCCCACTTGGCGCCGCGCCAGGCCCAAAAATGGCCATCTGTCTGGAGATTGGTCCCACGCCCAAAGAGCCAGCAGGGAAAACTATGCCTTGTTCTATAACTCTTTGGGAACCGCTTGCGTAGCCCCACACACCTGGGGGCTGCAGGCTTTCCTGCTGCCTTCAGCCTCAAAACCACCCTTTCCCACTTGGCGCCCCGCTACGCCCAAAAATGGCCATATCTCAGGAGATTGGTCCCACGCCCAAAGAGCCAGCCGGGAAAACTATGCCTTGTTCTATAGCTCTTTGGGAACCGCTTGCGTAGCCCCACACACCTGGGGGCTGCAGGCTTTCCTGCTGCCTTCAGCCTCAAAACCACCCTTTCCCACTTGGCGCCGCGCCAGGCACAAAAATGGCCTTATCTGTGGAGATTGGTCCCATGCACAAAGAGCCAGCAGGGAAAACTATGCCTTGTTCTAAAGCTCTTTGGGAACCGCTTGCGTAGCCCCACAGACCTGGGGGCTGCAGGCTTTCCTGCTGCCTTCAGCCTCAAAACCACCCTTTCCCACTTGGCGCCGCGCTAGGCCCAAAAAAGGCCATATCTCAGGAGATTGGTCCCACGCCCAAAGAGCCAGCAGGGAAAACTATGCCTTGTTCTCAAGCTCTTTGGGAACCGCTTGCGTAGCCCCACACACCTGGGGGCTGCAGGCTTTCCTGCTGCCTTCAGCCTCAAAACCACCCTTTCCCACTTGGCGCCACGCCAGGCCCAAAAATGGCCTTATCTGTGGAGATTGGTCCCACGCCCAAAGAGCCAGCAGGGAAAACTATGCCTTGTTCTAAAGCTCTTTGGGAACCGCTTGCGTAGCCCCACACACCTGGGGGCTGCAGGCTTTCCTGCTGCCTTCAGCCTCAAAACCACCCTTTCCCACTTGGCACCGCGCCAGACACAAAAATGGCCTTATCTGTGGAGATTGGTCCCATGCACAAAGAGCCAGCAGGGAAAACTATGCCTTGTTCTCAAGCTCTTTGGGAACCGCTTGCGTAGCCCCACACACCTGGGGGCTGCAGGCTTTCCTGCTGCCTTCAGCCTCAAAACCACCCTTTCCCACTTGGCGCCGCGCCAGACACAAAAATGGCCATTTGTCTGGAGATTGGTCCCACGCCCAAAGAGCCAGCAGGGAAAACTATGCCTTGTTCTATAACTCTTTGGGAACCGCTTGCGTAGCCCCACACACCTGGGGGCTGCAGGCTTTCCTGCTGCCTTCAGCCTCAAAACCACCCTTTCCCACTTGGCGCCCCGCTACGCCCAAAAATGGCCATATCTCAGGAGATTGGTCCCATGCACAAAGAGCCAGCCGGGAAAACTATGCCTTGTTCTATAGCTCTTTGGGAACCGCTTGCGTAGCCCCACACACCTGGGGGCTGCAGGCTTTCCTGCTGCCTTCAGCCTCAAAACCACCCTTTCCCACTTGGCGCCGCGCCAGGCACAAAAATGGCCTTATCTGTGGAGATTGGTCCCATGCCCAAAGAGCCAGCAGGGAAAACTATGCCTTGTTCTAAAGCTCTTTGGGAACCGCTTGCGTAGCCCCACAGACCTGGGGGCTGCAGGCTTTCCTGCTGCCTTCAGCCTCAAAACCACCCTTTCCCACTTGGCGCCGCGCCAGACACAAAAATGGTCATTTGTCTGGAGATTGGTCCCACGCCCAAAGAGCCAGCAGGGAAAACTATGCCTTGTTCTAAAGCTCTTTGGGAACCGCTTGCGTAGCCCCACAGACCTGGGGGCTGCAGGCTTTCCTGCTGCCTTCAGCCTCAAAACCACCCTTTCCCACTTGGCGCCCCGCTACGCCCAAAAATGGCCATATCTCAGGAGATTGGTCCCATGCACAAAGAGCCAGCCGGGAAAACTATGCCTTGTTCTATAGCTCTTTGGGAACCGCTTGCGTAGCCCCACACACCTGGGGGCTGCAGGCTTTCCTGCTGCCTTCAGCCTCAAAACCACCCTTTCCCACTTGGCGCCGCGCCAGGCACAAAAATGGCCTTATCTGTGGAGATTGGTCCCATGCGCAAAGAGCCAGCAGGGAAAACTATGCCTTGTTCTAAAGCTCTTTGGGAACCGCTTGCGTAGCCCCACACACCTGGGGGCTGCAGGCTTACCTGCTGCCTTCAGCCTCAAAACCACCCTTTCCCACTTGGCGCCCCGCTACGCCCAAAAATGGCCATATCTCAGGAGATTGGTCCCACGCCCAAAGAGCCAGCCGGGAAAACTATGCCTTGTTCTATAGCTCTTTGGGAACCGCTTGCGTAGCCCCACACACCTGGGGGCTGCAGGCTTTCCTGCTGCCTTCAGCCTCAAAACCACCCTTTCCCACTTGGCGCCGCGCCAGGCACAAAAATGGCCTTATCTGTGGAGATTGGTCCCATGCACAAAGAGCCAGCAGGGAAAACTATGCCTTGTTCTAAAGCTCTTTGGGAACCGCTTGCGTAGCCCCACAGACCTGGGGGCTGCAGGCTTTCCTGCTGCCTTCAGCCTCAAAACCACCCTTTCCCACTTGGCGCCGCGCTAGGCCCAAAAAAGGCCATATCTCAGGAGATTGGTCCCACGCCCAAAGAGCCAGCAGGGAAAACTATGCCTTGTTCTCAAGCTCTTTGGGAACCGCTTGCGTAGCCCCACAGACCTGGGGGCTGCAGGCTTTCCTGCTGCCTTCAGCCTCAAAACCACCCTTTCCCACTTGGCGCCGCGCCAGACACAAAAATGGCCTTATCTGTGGAGATTGGTCCCACGCCCAAAGAGCCAGCAGGGAAAACTATGCCTTGTTCTCAAGCTCTTTGGGAACCGCTTGCGTAGCCCCACACACCTGGGGGCTGCAGGCTTTCCTGCTGCCTTCAGCCTCAAAACCACCCTTTCCCACTTGGCACCGCGCCAGACACAAAAATGGCCTTATCTGTGGAGATTGGTCCCATGCACAAAGAGCCAGCAGGGAAAACTATGCCTTGTTCTCAAGCTCTTTGGGAACCGCTTGCGTAGCCCCACACACCTGGGGGCTGCAGGCTTTCCTGCTGCCTTCAGCCTCAAAACCACCCTTTCCCACTTGGCGCCGCGCCAGGCACAAAAATGGCCTTATCTGTGGAGATTGGTCCCATGCACAAAGAGCCAGCAGGGAAAACTATGCCTTGTTCTAAAGCTCTTTGGGAACCGCTTGCGTAGCCCCACAGACCTGGGGGCTGCAGGCTTTCCTGCTGCCTTCAGCCTCAAAACCACCCTTTCCCACTTGGCGCCGCGCTAGGCCCAAAAAAGGCCATATCTCAGGAGATTGGTCCCACGCCCAAAGAGCCAGCAGGGAAAACTATGCCTTGTTCTCAAGCTCTTTGGGAACCGCTTGCGTAGCCCCACAGACCTGGGGGCTGCAGGCTTTCCTGCTGCCTTCAGCCTCAAAACCACCCTTTCCCACTTGGCGCCGCGCCAGACACAAAAATGGCCTTATCTGTGGAGATTGGTCCCACGCCCAAAGAGCCAGCAGGGAAAACTATGCCTTGTTCTCAAGCTCTTTGGGAACCGCTTGCGTAGCCCCACACACCTGGGGGCTGCAGGCTTTCCTGCTGCCTTCAGCCTCAAAACCACCCTTTCCCACTTGGCACCGCGCCAGACACAAAAATGGCCTTATCTGTGGAGATTGGTCCCATGCACAAAGAGCCAGCAGGGAAAACTATGCCTTGTTCTCAAGCTCTTTGGGAACCGCTTGCGTAGCCCCACACACCTGGGGGCTGCAGGCTTTCCTGCTGCCTTCAGCCTCAAAACCACCCTTTCCCACTTGGCGCCGCGCCAGACACAAAAATGGCCATTTGTCTGGAGATTGGTCCCACGCCCAAAGAGCCAGCAGGGAAAACTATGCCTTGTTCTATAACTCTTTGGGAACCGCTTGCGTAGCCCCACAGACCTGGGGGCTGCAGGCTTTCCTGCTGCCTTCAGCCTCAAAACCACCCTTTCCCACTTGGCGCCCCGCTACGCCCAAAAATGGCCATATCTCAGGAGATTGGTCCCATGCACAAAGAGCCAGCCGGGAAAACTATGCCTTGTTCTATAGCTCTTTGGGAACCGCTTGCGTAGCCCCACACACCTGGGGGCTGCAGGCTTTCCTGCTGCCTTCAGCCTCAAAACCACCCTTTCCCACTTGGCGCCGCGCCAGGCACAAAAATGGCCTTATCTGTGGAGATTGGTCCCATGCGCAAAGAGCCAGCAGGGAAAACTATGCCTTGTTCTAAAGCTCTTTGGGAACCGCTTGCGTAGCCCCACAGACCTGGGGGCTGCAGGCTTTCCTGCTGCCTTCAGCCTCAAAACCATCCTTTCCCACTTGGCGCCGCGCCAGGCACAAAAATGGCCATCTGTCTGGAGATTGGTCCCACGCCCAAAGAGCCAGCAGGGAAAACTATGCCTTGTTCTAAAGCTCTTTCGGAACCGCTAGCGTAGCCCCAGACACCTGGGGGCTGCAGGTTTCCTGCTGCCTTCAGCCTCAAAACCACCCTTTCCCACTTGGCGCCGCGCCAGGCCCAAAAATGGACATCTGTCTGGAGATTGGTCCAACGCCCAAAGAGACAGCAGGGAAAACTATGCCTTGTTCTAAAGCTCTTTCGGAACCGCTAGCGTAGCCCCAGACACCTGGGGGCTGCAGGGTTTCCTGCTGCCTTCAGCCTCAAAACCACCCCTTCCAACTTGGTGCCGCGCCAGACCCAAAAATGGCCATCGGTTTAGAGATTGGTCCCACGCCCAAAGAGCCAGCAGGGAAAACTATGCCTTGTTCTAAAGCTCTTTGGGAACCGCTTGCGTAGCCCCACAGATCTGGGGGCTGCAGGCTTTCCTGCTGCCTTCAGCCTCAAAACCACCCTTTCCCACTTGGCGCCGCGCTAGGCCCAAAAATGGCCATCTGTCTGGAGACTGGTCCCACGCCCAAAGAGCCAGCAGGGAAAACTATGCCTTGTTCTAAAGCTCTTTCGGAACCGCTTGCGTAGCCCCACACACCTGGGGGCTGCAGGCTTTCCTGCTGCCTTCAGCCTCAAAACCACCCTTTCCCACTTGGCGTCACGCCAGGCCCAAAAATGGCCATCTGTCTGGAGATTGGTCCCACGCCCAAAGAGACAGCAGGGAAAACTATGCCTTGTTCTAAAGCTCTTTGGGAACCTCTTGCTTAGACCCACAGACCTGGGGGCTGCAGGCTTTCCTGCTGCCTTCAGCCTCAAAACCACCCTTTCCCACTTGGCGTCACGCCAGGCCCAAAAATGGCCATCTGCCTGGAGATTGGTCCCACGCCCAAAGAGCCAGCAGGGAAAACTATGCCTTGTTCTATAACTCTTTGGGAACCGCTTGCGTAGCCCCACAGACCTGGGGGCTGCAGGCTTTCCTGCTGCCTTCAGCCTCAAAACCACCCTTTCCCACTTGGCGCCCCGCTACGCCCAAAAATGGCCATATCTCAGGAGATTGGTCCCACGCCCAAAGAGCCAGCCGGGAAAACTATGCCTTGTTCTATAGCTCTTTGGGAACCGCTTGCGTAGCCCCACAGACCTGGGGGCTGCAGGCTTTCCTGCTGCCTTCAGCCTCAAAACCACCCTTTCCCACTTGGCGCCGCGCCAGGCACAAAAATGGCCTTATCTGTGGAGATTGGTCCCATGCACAAAGAGCCAGCAGGGAAAACTATGCCTTGTTCTAAAGCTCTTTGGGAACCGCTTGCGTAGCCCCACAGACCTGGGGGCTGCAGGCTTTCCTGCTGCCTTCAGCCTCAAAACCACCCTTTCCCACTTGGCGCCGCGCTAGGCCCAAAAAAGGCCATATCTCAGGAGATTGGTCCCACGCCCAAAGAGCCAGCAGGGAAAACTATGCCTTGTTCTCAAGCTCTTTGGGAACCGCTTGCGTAGCCCCACACACCTGGGGGCTGCAGGCTTTCCTGCTGCCTTCAGCCTCAAAACCACCCTTTCCCACTTGGCGCCACGCCAGGCCCAAAAATGGCCTTATCTGTGGAGATTGGTCCCACGCCCAAAGAGCCAGCAGGGAAAACTATGCCTTGTTCTAAAGCTCTTTGGGAACCGCTTGCGTAGCCCCACACACCTGGGGGCTGCAGGCTTTCCTGCTGCCTTCAGCCTCAAAACCACCCTTTCCCACTTGGCACCGCGCCAGACACAAAAATGGCCTTATCTGTGGAGATTGGTCCCATGCACAAAGAGCCAGCAGGGAAAACTATGCCTTGTTCTCAAGCTCTTTGGGAACCGCTTGCGTAGCCCCACACACCTGGGGGCTGCAGGCTTTCCTGCTGCCTTCAGCCTCAAAACCACCCTTTCCCACTTGGCGCCGCGCCAGACACAAAAATGGCCATTTGTCTGGAGATTGGTCCCACGCCCAAAGAGCCAGCAGGGAAAACTATGCCTTGTTCTATAACTCTTTGGGAACCGCTTGCGTAGCCCCACAGACCTGGGGGCTGCAGGCTTTCCTGCTGCCTTCAGCCTCAAAACCACCCTTTCCCACTTGGCGCCCCGCTACGCCCAAAAATGGCCATATCTCAGGAGATTGGTCCCATGCACAAAGAGCCAGCCGGGAAAACTATGCCTTGTTCTATAGCTCTTTGGGAACCGCTTGCGTAGCCCCACACACCTGGGGGCTGCAGGCTTTCCTGCTGCCTTCAGCCTCAAAACCACCCTTTCCCACTTGGCGCCGCGCCAGGCACAAAAATGGCCTTATCTGTGGAGATTGGTCCCATGCGCAAAGAGCCAGCAGGGAAAACTATGCCTTGTTCTAAAGCTCTTTGGGAACCGCTTGCGTAGCCCCACACACCTGGGGGCTGCAGGCTTTCCTGCTGCCTTCAGCCTCAAAACCACCCTTTCCCACTTGGCACCGCGCCAGACACAAAAATGGCCTTATCTGTGGAGATTGGTCCCATGCACAAAGAGCCAGCAGGGAAAACTATGCCTTGTTCTCAAGCTCTTTGGGAACCGCTTGCGTAGCCCCACACACCTGGGGGCTGCAGGCTTTCCTGCTGCCTTCAGCCTCAAAACCACCCTTTCCCACTTGGCGCCGCGCCAGACACAAAAATGGCCATTTGTCTGGAGATTGGTCCCACGCCCAAAGAGCCAGCAGGGAAAACTATGCCTTGTTCTATAACTCTTTGGGAACCGCTTGCGTAGCCCCACACACCTGGGGGCTGCAGGCTTTCCTGCTGCCTTCAGCCTCAAAACCACCCTTTCCCACTTGGCGCCCCGCTACGCCCAAAAATGGCCATATCTCAGGAGATTGGTCCCATGCACAAAGAGCCAGCCGGGAAAACTATGCCTTGTTCTATAGCTCTTTGGGAACCGCTTGCGTAGCCCCACACACCTGGGGGCTGCAGGCTTTCCTGCTGCCTTCAGCCTCAAAACCACCCTTTCCCACTTGGCGCCGCGCCAGGCACAAAAATGGCCTTATCTGTGGAGATTGGTCCCATGCGCAAAGAGCCAGCAGGGAAAACTATGCCTTGTTCTAAAGCTCTTTGGGAACTGCTTGCGTAGCCCCACAGACCTGGGGGCTGCAGGCTTTCCTGCTGCCTTCAGCCTCAAAACCATCCTTTCCCACTTGGCGCCGCGCCAGGCCCAAAAATGGCCATCTGTCTGGAGATTGGTCCCACGCCCAAAGAGCCAGCAGGGAAAACTATGCCTTGTTCTAAAGCTCTTTCGGAACCGCTAGCGTAGCCCCAGACACCTGGGGGCTGCAGGGTTTCCTGCTGCCTTCAGCCTCAAAACCACCCTTTCCCACTTGGCGCCGCGCCAGGCCCAAAAATGGCCATCTGTCTGGAGATTGGTCCCACGCCCAAAGAGACAGCAGGGAAAACTATGCCTTGTTCTAAAGCTCTTTCGGAACCGCTAGCGTAGCCCCAGACACCTGGGGGCTGCAGGCTTTCCTGCTGCCTTCAGCCTCAAAACCACCCCTTCCCACTTGGTGCCGCGCCAGACCCAAAAATGGCCATCGGTTTAGAGATTGGTCCCACGCCCAAAGAGCCAGCAGGGAAAACTATGCCTTGTTCTAAAGCTCTTTGGGAACCGCTTGCGTAGCCCCACAGATCTGGGGGCTGCAGGCTTTCCTGCTGCCTTCAGCCTCAAAACCACCCTTTCCCACTTGGCGCCGCGCTACGCCCAAAAATGGCCATATCTCAGGAGATTGGTCCCACGCCCAAAGAGCCAGCCGGGAAAACTATGCCTTGTTCTATAGCTCTTTGGGAACCGCTTGCGTAGCCCCACACACCTGGGGGCTGCAGGCTTTCCTGCTGCCTTCAGCCTCAAAACCACCCTTTCCCACTTGGCGCCGCGCCAGGCACAAAAATGGCCTTATCTGTGGAGATTGGTCCCATGCACAAAGAGCCAGCAGGGAAAACTATGCCTTGTTCTAAAGCTCTTTGGGAACCGCTTGCGTAGCCCCACACACCTGGGGGCTGCAGGCTTTCCTGCTGCCTTCAGCCTCAAAACCACCCTTTCCCACTTGGCGCCGCGCTAGGCCCAAAAAAGGCCATATCTCAGGAGATTGGTCCCACGCCCAAAGAGCCAGCAGGGAAAACTATGCCTTGTTCTCAAGCTCTTTGGGAACCGCTTGCGTAGCCCCACAGACCTGGGGGCTGCAGGCTTTCCTGCTGCCTTCAGCCTCAAAACCACCCTTTCCCACTTGGCGCCGCGCCAGACACAAAAATGGCCTTATCTGTGGAGATTGGTCCCACGCCCAAAGAGCCAGCAGGGAAAACTATGCCTTGTTCTAAAGCTCTTTGGGAACCGCTTGCGTAGCCCCACACACCTGGGGGCTGCAGGCTTTCCTGCTGCCTTCAGCCTCAAAACCACCCTTTCCCACTTGGCGCCGCGCCAGGCACAAAAATGGCCTTATCTGTGGAGATTGGTCCCATGCGCAAAGAGCCAGCAGGGAAAACTATGCCTTGTTCTAAAGCTCTTTGGGAACTGCTTGCGTAGCCCCACAGACCTGGGGGCTGCAGGGTTTCCTGCTGCCTTCAGCCTCAAAACCACCCTTTCCCACTTGGCGCCGCGCCAGGCCCAAAAATGGCCATCTGTCTGGAGATTGGTCCCACGCCCAAAGAGACAGCAGGGAAAACTATGCCTTGTTCTAAAGCTCTTTCGGAACCGCTAGCGTAGCCCCAGACACCTGGGGGCTGCAGGGTTTCCTGCTGCCTTCAGCCTCAAAACCACCCCTTCCAACTTGGTGCCGCGCCAGACCCAAAAATGGCCATCGGTTTAGAGATTGGTCCCACGCCCAAAGAGCCAGCAGGGAAAACTATGCCTTGTTCTAAAGCTCTTTGGGAACCGCTTGCGTAGCCCCACAGATCTGGGGGCTGCAGGCTTTCCTGCTGCCTTCAGCCTCAAAACCACCCTTTCCCACTTGGCGCCGCGCTAGGCCCAAAAATGGCCATCTGTCTGGAGACTGGTCCCACGCCCAAAGAGCCAGCAGGGAAAACTATGCCTTGTTCTAAAGCTCTTTCGGAACCGCTTGCGTAGCCCCACACACCTGGGGGCTGCAGGCTTTCCTGCTGCCTTCAGCCTCAAAACCACCCTTTCCCACTTGGCGTCACGCCAGGCCCAAAAATGGCCATCTGTCTGGAGATTGGTCCCACGCCCAAAGAGCCAGCAGGGAAAACTATGCCTTGTTCTAAAGCTCTTTGGGAACCTCTTGCTTAGACCCACAGACCTGGGGGCTGCAGGCTTTCCTGCTGCCTTCAGCCTCAAAACCACCCTTTCCCACTTGGCGTCACGCCAGGCCCAAAAATGGCCATCTGCCTGGAGATTGGTCCCACGCCCAAAGAGCCAGCATGGAAAACTATGCCTTGTTCTATAACTCTTTGGGAACCGCTTGCGTAGCCCCACAGACCTGTGGGCTGCAGGCTTTCCTGCTGCCTTCAGCCTCAAAACCACCCTTTCCCACTTGGCGCCCCGCTACGCCCAAAAATGGCCATATCTCAGGAGATTGGTCCCACGCCCAAAGAGCCAGCCGGGAAAACTATGCCTTGTTCTATAGCTCTTTGGGAACCGCTTGCGTAGCCCCACAGACCTGGGGGCTGCAGGCTTTCCTGCTGCCTTCAGCCTCAAAACCACCCTTTCCCACTTGGCACCGCGCCAGACACAAAAATGGCCTTATCTGTGGAGATTGGTCCCATGCACAAAGAGCCAGCAGGGAAAACTATGCCTTGTTCTCAAGCTCTTTGGGAACCGCTTGCGTAGCCCCACACACCTGGGGGCTGCAGGCTTTCCTGCTGCCTTCAGCCTCAAAACCACCCTTTCCCACTTGGCGCCGCGCCAGACACAAAAATGGCCATTTGTCTGGAGATTGGTCCCACGCCCAAAGAGCCAGCAGGGAAAACTATGCCTTGTTCTATAACTCTTTGGGAACCGCTTGCGTAGCCCCACAGACCTGGGGGCTGCAGGCTTTCCTGCTGCCTTCAGCCTCAAAACCACCCTTTCCCACTTGGCGCCGCGCCAGGCACAAAAATGGCCATATCTCAGGAGATTGGTCCCACGCCCAAAGAGCCAGCCGGGAAAACTATGCCTTGTTCTATAGCTCTTTGGGAACCGCTTGCGTAGCCCCACACACCTGGGGGCTGCAGGCTTTCCTGCTGCCTTCAGCCTCAAAACCACCCTTTCCCACTTGGCGCCGCGCCAGGCACAAAAATGGCCTTATCTGTGGAGATTGGTCCCATGCACAAAGAGCCAGCAGGGAAAACTATGCCTTGTTCTAAAGCTCTTTGGGAACCGCTTGCGTAGCCCCACAGACCTGGGGGCTGCAGGCTTTCCTGCTGCCTTCAGCCTCAAAACCATCCTTTCCCACTTGGCGCCGCGCCAGGCACAAAAATGGCCATCTGTCTGGAGATTGGTCCCACGCCCAAAGAGCCAGCAGGGAAAACTATGCCTTGTTCTAAAGCTGTTTCGGAACCGCTAGCGTAGCCCCAGACACCTGGGGGCTGCAGGGTTTCCTGCTGCCTTCAGCCTCAAAACCACCCTTTCCCACTTGGCGCCGCGCCAGGCCCAAAAATGGCCATCTGTCTGGAGATTGGTCCCACGCCCAAAGAGCCAGCAGGGAAAACTATGCCTTGTTCTAAAGCTCTTTCGGAACCGCTAGCGTAGCCCCAGACACCTGGGGGCTGCAGGGTTTCCTGCTGCCTTCAGCCTCAAAACCACCCTTTCCCACTTGGTGCCGCGCCAGACCCAAAAATGGCCATCGGTTTAGAGACTGGTCCCACGCCCAAAGAGCCAGCAGGGAAAACTATGCCTTGTTCTAAAGCTCTTTGGGAACCGCTTGCGTAGCCCCACAGATCTGGGGGCTGCAGGCTTTCCTGCTGCCTTCAGCCTCAAAACCACCCTTTCCCACTTGGCGCCGCGCTAGGCCCAAAAATGGCCATCTGTCTGGAGACTGGTCCCACGCCCAAAGAGCCAGCAGGGAAAACTATGCCTTGTTCTCAAGCTCTTTCGGAACCGCTTGCGTAGCCCCACACACCTGGGGGCTGCAGGCTTTCCTGCTGCCTTCAGCCTCAAAACAACCCTTTCCCACTTGGCGTCACGCCAGGCCCAAAAATGGCCATCTGTCTGGAGATTGGTCCCACGCCCAAAGAGACAGCAGGGAAAACTATGCCTTGTTCTAAAGCTCTTTGGGAACCTCTTGCTTAGCCCCACAGACCTGGGGGCTGCAGGCTTTCCTGCTGCCTTCAGCCTCAAAACCACCCTTTCCCACTTGGCGCCCCGCTACGCCCAAAAATGGCCATATCTCAGGAGATTGGTCCCATGCCCAAAGAGCCAGCCGGGAAAACTATGCCTTGTTCTATAGCTCTTTGGGAACCGCTTGCGTAGCCCCACAGACCTGGGGGCTGCAGGCTTTCCTGCTGCCTTCAGCCTCAAAACCACCCTTTCCCACTTGGCGCCGCGCCAGGCACAAAAATGGCCTTATCTGTGGAGATTGGTCCCATGCACAAAGAGCCAGCAGGGAAAACTATGCCTTGTTCTAAAGCTCTTTGGGAACCGCTTGCGTAGCCCCACAGACCTGGGGGCTGCAGGCTTTCCTGCTGCCTTCAGCCTCAAAACCACCCTTTCCCACTTGGCGCCGCGCTAGGCCCAAAAAAGGCCATATCTCAGGAGATTGGTCCCACGCCCAAAGGGCCAGCAGAGAAAACTATGCCTTGTTCTCAAGCTCTTTGGGAACCGCTTGCGTAGCCCCACACACCTGGGGGCTGCAGGCTTTCCTGCTGCCTTAAGCCTCAAAACCACCCTTTCCCACTTGGCGTCACGCCAGGCACAAAAATGGCCATCTGTCTGGAGATTGGTCCCACGCCCAAAGAGACAGCAGGGAAAACTATGCCTTGTTCTAAAGCTCTTTGGGAACCTCTTGCTTAGCCCCACAGACCTGGGGGCTGCAGGCTTTCCTGCTGCCTTCAGCCTCAAAACCACCCTTTCCCACTTGGCGCCCCGCTACGCCCAAAAATGGCCATATCTCAGGAGATTGGTCCCACGCCCAAAGAGCCAGCCGGGAAAACTATGCCTTGTTCTATAGCTCTTTGGGAACCGCTTGCGTAGCCCCACACACCTGGGGGCTGCAGGCTTTCCTGCTGCCTTCAGCCTCAAAACCACCCTTTCCCACTTGGCGCCGCGCCAGGCACAAAAATGGCCTTATCTGTGGAGATTGGTCCCATGCACAAAGAGCCAGCCGGGAAAACTATGCCTTGTTCTCAAGCTCTTTGGGAACCGCTTGCGTAGCCCCACAGACCTGGGGGCTGCAGGCTTTCCTGCTGCCTTCAGCCTCAAAACCACCCTTTCCCACTTGGCGCCGCGCCAGACACAAAAATGGCCATTTGTCTGGAGATTGGTCCCACGCCCAAAGAGCCAGCAGGGAAAACTATGCCTTGTTCTATAACTCTTTGGGAACCGCTTGCGTAGCCCCACACACCTGGGGGCTGCAGGCTTTCCTGCTGCCTTCAGCCTCAAAACCACCCTTTCCCACTTGGCGCCCCGCTACGCCCAAAAATGGCCGTATCTCAGGAGATTGGTCCCACGCCCAAAGAGCCATCCGGGAAAACTATGCCTTGTTCTATAGCTCTTTGGGAACCGCTTGCGTAGCCCCACACACCTGGGGGCTGCAGGCTTTCCTGCTGCCTTCAGCCTCAAAACCACCCTTTCCCACTTGCGTCACGCCAGGCACAAAAATGGCCATCTGTCTGGAGATTGGTCCCACGCCCAAAGAGACAGCAGGGAAAACTATGCCTTGTTCTAAAGCTCTTTGGGAACCTCTTGCTTAGCCCCACAGACCTGGGGGCTGCAGGCTTTCCTGCTGCCTTCAGCCTCAAAACCACCCCTTTCCCACTTGGCGTCACGCCAGGCCCAAAAATGGCCATCTGTCTGGAGATTGGTCCCACGCCCAAAGAGCCAGCAGGGAAAACTATGCCTTGTTCTAAAGCTCTTTCGGAACCGCTTGCGTAGCCCCACACACCTGGGGGCTGCAGGCTTTCCTGCTGCCTTCAGCCTCAAAACCACCCTTTCCCACTTGGCGCCGCGCCAGACACAAAAATGGCCATTTGTCTGGAGATTGGTCCCACGCCGAAAGAGTCAGCAGGGAAAACTATGCCTTGTTCTAAAGCTCTTTGGGAACCGCTTGCGTAGCCCCACACACCTGGGGGCTGCAGGCTTTCCTGCTGCCTTCAGCCTCAAAACCACCCTTTCCCACTTGGCGCCGCGCCAGGCACAAAAATGGCCTTATCTGTGGAGATTGGTCCCATGCACAAAGAGCCAGCAGGGAAAACTATGCCTTGTTCTAAAGCTCTTTGGGAACCGCTTGCGTAGCCCCACAGACCTGGGGGCTGCAGGCTTTCCTGCTGCCTTCAGCCTCAAAACCACCCTTTCCCACTTGGCGCCGCGCCAGACACAAAAATGGCCTTATCTGTGGAGATTGGTCCCACGCCCAAAGAGCCAGCAGGGAAAACTATGCCTTGTTCTAAAGCTCTTTGGGAACCGCTTGCGTAGCCCCACACACCTGGGGGCTGCAGGCTTTCCTGCTGCCTTCAGCCTCAAAACCACCCTTTCCCACTTGGCACCGCGCCAGACACAAAAATGGCCTTATCTGTGGAGATTGGTCCCATGCACAAAGAGCCAGCAGGGAAAACTATGCCTTGTTCTCAAGCTCTTTGGGAACCGCTTGCGTAGCCCCACACACCTGGGGGCTGCAGGCTTTCCTGCTGCCTTCAGCCTCAAAACCACCCTTTCCCACTTGGCGCCGCGCCAGACACAAAAATGGCCATTTGTCTGGAGATTGGTCCCACGCCCAAAGAGCCAGCAGGGAAAACTATGCCTTGTTCTATAACTCTTTGGGAACCGCTTGCGTAGCCCCACACACCTGGGGGCTGCAGGCTTTCCTGCTGCCTTCAGCCTCAAAACCACCCTTTCCCACTTGGCGCCCCGCTACGCCCAAAAATGGCCATATCTCAGGAGATTGGTCCCATGCACAAAGAGCCAGCAGGGAAAACTATGCCTTGTTCTAAAGCTCTTTGGGAACCGCTTGCGTAGCCCCACAGACCTGGGGGCTGCAGGCTTTCCTGCTGCCTTCAGCCTCAAAACCATCCTTTCCCACTTGGCGCCGCGCCAGGCACAAAAATGGCCATCTGTCTGGAGATTGGTCCCACGCCCAAAGAGCCAGCAGGGAAAACTATGCCTTGTTCTAAAGCTCTTTCGGAACCGCTAGCGTAGCCCCAGACACCTGGGGGCTGCAGGGTTTCCTGCTGCCTTCAGCCTCAAAACCACCCTTTCCCACTTGGCGCCGCGCCAGGCCCAAAAATGGCCATCTGTCTGGAGATTGGTCCCACGCCCAAAGAGCCAGCAGGGAAAACTATGCCTTGTTCTATAACTCTTTGGGAACCGCTTGCGTAGCCCCACACACCTGGGGGCTGCAGGCTTTCCTGCTGCCTTCAGCCTCAAAACCACCCTTTCCCACTTGGCGCCCCGCTACGCCCAAAAATGGCCATATCTCAGGAGATTGGTCCCACGCCCAAAGAGCCAGCCGGGAAAACTATGCCTTGTTCTATAGCTCTTTGGGAACCGCTTGCGTAGCCCCACACACCTGGGGGCTGCAGGCTTTCCTGCTGCCTTCAGCCTCAAAACCACCCTTTCCCACTTGGCGCCGCGCCAGACACAAAAATGGCCATTTGTCTGGAGATTGGTCCCACGCCCAAAGAGCCAGCAGGGAAAACTATGCCTTGTTCTATAACTCTTTGGGAACCGCTTGCGTAGCCCCACACACCTGGGGGCTGCAGGCTTTCCTGCTGCCTTCAGCCTCAAAACCACCCTTTCCCACTTGGCGCCCCGCTACGACCAAAAATGGCCATCTGTCTGGAGATTGGTCCCACGCCCAAAGAGCCAGCCGGGAAAACTATGCCTTGTTCTATAGCTCTTTGGGAACCGCTTGCGTAGCCCCACAGACCTGGGGGCTGCAGGCTTTCCTGCTGCCTTCAGCCTCAAAACCACCCTTTCCCACTTGGCGCCGCGCTAGGCCCAAAAAAGGCCATATCTCAGGAGATTGGTCCCACGCCCAAAGAGCCAGCAGGGAAAACTATGCCTTGTTCTAAAGCTCTTTGGGAACCGCTTGCGTAGCCCCACAGACCTGGGGGCTGCAGGCTTTCCTGCTGCCTTCAGCCTCAAAACCACCCTTTCCCACTTGGCGCCGCGCCAGACACAAAAATGGCCTTATCTGTGGAGATTGGTCCCACGCCCAAAGAGCCAGCAGGGAAAACTATGCCTTGTTCTCAAGCTCTTTGGGAACCGCTTGCGTAGCCCCACACACCTGGGGGCTGCAGGCTTTCCTGCTGCCTTCAGCCTCAAAACCACCCTTTCCCACTTGGCACCGCGCCAGACACAAAAATGGCCTTATCTGTGGAGATTGGTCCCATGCACAAAGAGCCAGCAGGGAAAACTATGCCTTGTTCTCAAGCTCTTTGGGAACCGCTTGCGTAGCCCCACACACCTGGGGGCTGCAGGCTTTCCTGCTGCCTTCAGCCTCAAAACCACCCTTTCCCACTTGGCGCCGCGCCAGACACAAAAATGGCCATTTGTCTGGAGATTGGTCCCACGCCCAAAGAGCCAGCAGGGAAAACTATGCCTTGTTCTATAACTCTTTGGGAACCGCTTGCGTAGCCCCACACACCTGGGGGCTGCAGGCTTTCCTGCTGCCTTCAGCCTCAAAACCACCCTTTCCCACTTGGCGCCCCGCTACGCCCAAAAATGGCCATATCTCAGGAGATTGGTCCCACGCCCAAAGAGCCAGCCGGGAAAACTATGCCTTGTTCTATAGCTCTTTGGGAACCGCTTGCGTAGCCCCACACACCTGGGGGCTGCAGGCTTTCCTGCTGCCTTCAGCCTCAAAACCACCCTTTCCCACTTGGCGCCGCGCCAGGCACAAAAATGGCCTTATCTGTGGAGATTGGTCCCATGCGCAAAGAGCCAGCAGGGAAAACTATGCCTTGTTCTAAAGCTCTTTGGGAACCGCTTGCGTAGCCCCACAGACCTGGGGGCTGCAGGCTTTCCTGCTGCCTTCAGCCTCAAAACCATCCTTTCCCACTTGGCGCCGCGCCAGGCACAAAAATGGCCATCTGTCTGGAGATTGGTCCCACGCCCAAAGAGCCAGCAGGGAAAACTATGCCTTGTTCTAAAGCTCTTTGGGAACCGCTTGCGTAGCCCCACACACCTGGGGGCTGCAGGGTTTCCTGCTGCCTTCAGCCTCAAAACCACCCTTTCCCACTTGGCGCCGCGCCAGGCCCAAAAATGGCCATCTGTCTGGAGATTGGTCCCACGCCCAAAGAGACAGCAGGGAAAACTATGCCTTGTTCTAAAGCTCTTTCGGAACCGCTAGCGTAGCCCCAGACACCTGGGGGCTGCAGGGTTTCCTGCTGCCTTCAGCCTCAAAACCACCCCTTCCCACTTGGTGCCGCGCCAGACCCAAAAATGGCCATCGGTTTAGAGATTGGTCCCACGCCCAAAGAGCCAGCAGGGAAAACTATGCCTTGTTCTAAAGCTCTTTGGGAACCGCTTGCGTAGCCCCACAGATCTGGGGGCTGCAGGCTTTCCTGCTGCCTTCAGCCTCAAAACCACCCTTTCCCACTTGGCGCCCCGCTACGCCCAAAAATGGCCATATCTCAGGAGATTGGTCCCACGCCCAAAGAGCCAGCCGGGCTAAACTATGCCTTGTTCTCAAGCTCTTTGGGAACCGCTTGCGTAGCCCCACACACCTGGGGGCTGCAGGCTTTCCTGCTGCCTTCAGCCTCAAAACCACCCTTTCCCACTTGGCGCCGCGCCAGGCACAAAAATGGCCTTATCTGTGGAGATTGGTCCCATGCACAAAGAGCCAGCAGGGAAAACTATGCCTTGTTCTAAAGCTCTTTGGGAACCGCTTGCGTAGCCCCACACACCTGGGGGCTGCAGGCTTTCCTGCTGCCTTCAGCCTCAAAACCACCCTTTCCCACTTGGCGCCGCGCTAGGCCCAAAAAAGGCCATATCTCAGGAGATTGGTCCCACGCCCAAAGAGCCAGCAGGGAAAACTATGCCTTGTTCTCAAGCTCTTTGGGAACCGCTTGCGTAGCCCCACAGACCTGGGGGCTGCAGGCTTTCCTGCTGCCTTCAGCCTCAAAACCACCCTTTCCCACTTGGCGCCGCGCCAGACACAAAAATGGCCTTATCTGTGGAGATTGGTCCCACGCCCAAAGAGCCAGCAGGGAAAACTATGCCTTGTTCTAAAGCTCTTTGGGAACCGCTTGCGTAGCCCCACAGACCTGGGGGCTGCAGGCTTTCCTGCTGCCTTCAGCCTCAAAACCACCCTTTCCCACTTGGCACCGCGCCAGACACAAAAATGGCCTTATCTGTGGAGATTGGTCCCATGCACAAAGAGCCAGCAGGGAAAACTATGCCTTGTTCTAAAGCTCTTTGGGAACCGCTTGCGTAGCCCCACACACCTGGGGGCTGCAGGCTTTCCTGCTGCCTTCAGCCTCAAAACCACCCTTTCCCACTTGGCGCCGCGCCAGACACAAAAATGGCCATTTGTCTGGAGATTGGTCCCACGCCCAAAGAGCCAGCAGGGAAAACTATGCCTTGTTCTATAACTCTTTGGGAACCGCTTGCGTAGCCCCACAGACCTGGGGGCTGCAGGCTTTCCTGCTGCCTTCAGCCTCAAAACCACCCTTTCCCACTTGGCGCCCCGCTACGCCCAAAAATGGCCATATCTCAGGAGATTGGTCCCACGCCCAAAGAGCCAGCCGGGAAAACTATGCCTTGTTCTATAGCTCTTTGGGAACCGCTTGCGTAGCCCCACACACCTGGGGGCTGCAGGCTTTCCTGCTGCCTTCAGCCTCAAAACCACCCTTTCCCACTTGGCGCCGCGCCAGGCACAAAAATGGCCTTATCTGTGGAGATTGGTCCCATGCACAAAGAGCCAGCAGGGAAAACTATGCCTTGTTCTAAAGCTCTTTGGGAACCGCTTGCGTAGCCCCACAGACCTGGGGGCTGCAGGCTTTCCTGCTGCCTTCAGCCTCAAAACCATCCTTTCCCACTTGGCGCCGCGCCAGGCACAAAAATGGCCATCTGTCTGGAGATTGGTCCCACGCCCAAAGAGCCAGCAGGGAAAACTATGCCTTGTTCTAAAGCTCTTTCGGAACCGCTAGCGTAGCCCCAGACACCTGGGGGCTGCAGGGTTTCCTGCTGCCTTCAGCCTCAAAACCACCCTTTCCCACTTGGCGCCGCGCCAGGCCCAAAAATGGCCATCTGTCTGGAGATTGGTCCCACGCCCAAAGAGACAGCAGGGAAAACTATGCCTTGTTCTAAAGCTCTTTCGGAACCGCTAGCGTAGCCCCAGACACCTGGGGGCTGCAGGGTTTCCTGCTGCCTTCAGCCTCAAAACCACCCTTTCCCACTTGGCGCCGCGCCAGGCCCAAAAATGGCCATCTGTCTGGAGATTGGTCCCACGCCCAAAGAGACAGCAGGGAAAACTATGCCTTGTTCTAAAGCTCTTTCGGAACCGCTAGCGTAGCCCCAGACACCTGGGGGCTGCAGGCTTTCCTGCTGCCTTCAGCCTCAAAACCACCCCTTCCCACTTGGTGCCGCGCCAGACCCAAAAATGGCCATCGGTTTAGAGATTGGTCCCACGCCCAAAGAGCCAGCAGGGAAAACTATGCCTTGTTCTAAAGCTCTTTGGGAACCGCTTGCGTAGCCCCACAGATCTGGGGGCTGCAGGCTTTCCTGCTGCCTTCAGCCTCAAAACCACCCTTTCCCACTTGGCGCCGCGCTACGCCCAAAAATGGCCATATCTCAGGAGATTGGTCCCACGCCCAAAGAGCCAGCCGGGAAAACTATGCCTTGTTCTATAGCTCTTTGGGAACCGCTTGCGTAGCCCCACACACCTGGGGGCTGCAGGCTTTCCTGCTGCCTTCAGCCTCAAAACCACCCTTTCCCACTTGGCGCCGCGCCAGGCACAAAAATGGCCTTATCTGTGGAGATTGGTCCCATGCACAAAGAGCCAGCAGGGAAAACTATGCCTTGTTCTAAAGCTCTTTGGGAACCGCTTGCGTAGCCCCACACACCTGGGGGCTGCAGGCTTTCCTGCTGCCTTCAGCCTCAAAACCACCCTTTCCCACTTGGCGCCGCGCTAGGCCCAAAAAAGGCCATATCTCAGGAGATTGGTCCCACGCCCAAAGAGCCAGCAGGGAAAACTATGCCTTGTTCTCAAGCTCTTTGGGAACCGCTTGCGTAGCCCCACAGACCTGGGGGCTGCAGGCTTTCCTGCTGCCTTCAGCCTCAAAACCACCCTTTCCCACTTGGCGCCGCGCCAGACACAAAAATGGCCTTATCTGTGGAGATTGGTCCCACGCCCAAAGAGCCAGCAGGGAAAACTATGCCTTGTTCTAAAGCTCTTTGGGAACCGCTTGCGTAGCCCCACACACCTGGGGGCTGCAGGCTTTCCTGCTGCCTTCAGCCTCAAAACCACCCTTTCCCACTTGGCACCGCGCCAGACACAAAAATGGCCTTATCTGTGGAGATTGGTCCCATGCACAAAGAGCCAGCAGGGAAAACTATGCCTTGTTCTCAAGCTCTTTGGGAACCGCTTGCGTAGCCCCACACACCTGGGGGCTGCAGGCTTTCCTGCTGCCTTCAGCCTCAAAACCACCCTTTCCCACTTGGCGCCGCGCCAGGCACAAAAATGGCCTTATCTGTGGAGATTGGTCCCATGCGCAAAGAGCCAGCAGGGAAAACTATGCCTTGTTCTAAAGCTCTTTGGGAACTGCTTGCGTAGCCCCACAGACCTGGGGGCTGCAGGGTTTCCTGCTGCCTTCAGCCTCAAAACCACCCTTTCCCACTTGGCGCCGCGCCAGGCCCAAAAATGGCCATCTGTCTGGAGATTGGTCCCACGCCCAAAGAGACAGCAGGGAAAACTATGCCTTGTTCTAAAGCTCTTTCGGAACCGCTAGCGTAGCCCCAGACACCTGGGGGCTGCAGGGTTTCCTGCTGCCTTCAGCCTCAAAACCACCCCTTCCAACTTGGTGCCGCGCCAGACCCAAAAATGGCCATCGGTTTAGAGATTGGTCCCACGCCCAAAGAGCCAGCAGGGAAAACTATGCCTTGTTCTAAAGCTCTTTGGGAACCGCTTGCGTAGCCCCACAGATCTGGGGGCTGCAGGCTTTCCTGCTGCCTTCAGCCTCAAAACCACCCTTTCCCACTTGGCGCCGCGCTAGGCCCAAAAATGGCCATCTGTCTGGAGACTGGTCCCACGCCCAAAGAGCCAGCAGGGAAAACTATGCCTTGTTCTAAAGCTCTTTCGGAACCGCTTGCGTAGCCCCACACACCTGGGGGCTGCAGGCTTTCCTGCTGCCTTCAGCCTCAAAACCACCCTTTCCCACTTGGCGTCACGCCAGGCCCAAAAATGGCCATCTGTCTGGAGATTGGTCCCACGCCCAAAGAGCCAGCAGGGAAAACTATGCCTTGTTCTAAAGCTCTTTGGGAACCTCTTGCTTAGACCCACAGACCTGGGGGCTGCAGGCTTTCCTGCTGCCTTCAGCCTCAAAACCACCCTTTCCCACTTGGCGTCACGCCAGGCCCAAAAATGGCCATCTGCCTGGAGATTGGTCCCACGCCCAAAGAGCCAGCATGGAAAACTATGCCTTGTTCTATAACTCTTTGGGAACCGCTTGCGTAGCCCCACAGACCTGTGGGCTGCAGGCTTTCCTGCTGCCTTCAGCCTCAAAACCACCCTTTCCCACTTGGCGCCCCGCTACGCCCAAAAATGGCCATATCTCAGGAGATTGGTCCCACGCCCAAAGAGCCAGCCGGGAAAACTATGCCTTGTTCTATAGCTCTTTGGGAACCGCTTGCGTAGCCCCACAGACCTGGGGGCTGCAGGCTTTCCTGCTGCCTTCAGCCTCAAAACCACCCTTTCCCACTTGGCACCGCGCCAGACACAAAAATGGCCTTATCTGTGGAGATTGGTCCCATGCACAAAGAGCCAGCAGGGAAAACTATGCCTTGTTCTCAAGCTCTTTGGGAACCGCTTGCGTAGCCCCACACACCTGGGGGCTGCAGGCTTTCCTGCTGCCTTCAGCCTCAAAACCACCCTTTCCCACTTGGCGCCGCGCCAGACACAAAAATGGCCATTTGTCTGGAGATTGGTCCCACGCCCAAAGAGCCAGCAGGGAAAACTATGCCTTGTTCTATAACTCTTTGGGAACCGCTTGCGTAGCCCCACAGACCTGGGGGCTGCAGGCTTTCCTGCTGCCTTCAGCCTCAAAACCACCCTTTCCCACTTGGCGCCGCGCCAGGCACAAAAATGGCCATATCTCAGGAGATTGGTCCCACGCCCAAAGAGCCAGCCGGGAAAACTATGCCTTGTTCTATAGCTCTTTGGGAACTGCTTGCGTAGCCCCACACACCTGGGGGCTGCAGGCTTTCCTGCTGCCTTCAGCCTCAAAACCACCCTTTCCCACTTGGCGCCGCGCCAGGCACAAAAATGGCCTTATCTGTGGAGATTGGTCCCATGCACAAAGAGCCAGCAGGGAAAACTATGCCTTGTTCTAAAGCTCTTTGGGAACCGCTTGCGTAGCCCCACAGACCTGGGGGCTGCAGGCTTTCCTGGTGCCTTCAGCCTCAAAACCATCCTTTCCCACTTGGCGCCGCGCCAGGCACAAAAATGGCCATCTGTCTGGAGATTGGTCCCACGCCCAAAGAGCCAGCAGGGAAAACTATGCCTTGTTCTAAAGCTGTTTCGGAACCGCTAGCGTAGCCCCAGACACCTGGGGGCTGCAGGGTTTCCTGCTGCCTTCAGCCTCAAAACCACCCTTTCCCACTTGGCGCCGCGCCAGGCCCAAAAATGGCCATCTGTCTGGAGATTGGTCCCACGCCCAAAGAGACAGCAGGGAAAACTATGCCTTGTTCTAAAGCTCTTTCGGAACCGCTAGCGTAGCCCCAGACACCTGGGGGCTGCAGGGTTTCCTGCTGCCTTCAGCCTCAAAACCACCCTTTCCCACTTGGTGCCGCGCCAGACCCAAAAATGGCCATCGGTTTAGAGACTGGTCCCACGCCCAAAGAGCCAGCAGGGAAAACTATGCCTTGTTCTAAAGCTCTTTGGGAACCGCTTGCGTAGCCCCACAGATCTGGGGGCTGCAGGCTTTCCTGCTGCCTTCAGCCTCAAAACCACCCTTTCCCACTTGGCGCCGCGCTAGGCCCAAAAATGGCCATCTGTCTGGAGACTGGTCCCACGCCCAAAGAGCCAGCAGGGAAAACTATGCCTTGTTCTCAAGCTCTTTCGGAACCGCTTGCGTAGCCCCACACACCTGGGGGCTGCAGGCTTTCCTGCTGCCTTCAGCCTCAAAACAACCCTTTCCCACTTGGCGTCACGCCAGGCCCAAAAATGGCCATCTGTCTGGAGATTGGTCCCACGCCCAAAGAGACAGCAGGGAAAACTATGCCTTGTTCTAAAGCTCTTTGGGAACCTCTTGCTTAGCCCCACAGACCTGGGGGCTGCAGGCTTTCCTGCTGCCTTCAGCCTCAAAACCACCCTTTCCCACTTGGCGCCCCGCTACGCCCAAAAATGGCCATATCTCAGGAGATTGGTCCCATGCCCAAAGAGCCAGCCGGGAAAACTATGCCTTGTTCTATAGCTCTTTGGGAACCGCTTGCGTAGCCCCACAGACCTGGGGGCTGCAGGCTTTCCTGCTGCCTTCAGCCTCAAAACCACCCTTTCCCACTTGGCGCCGCGCCAGGCACAAAAATGGCCTTATCTGTGGAGATTGGTCCCATGCACAAAGAGCCAGCAGGGAAAACTATGCCTTGTTCTAAAGCTCTTTGGGAACCGCTTGCGTAGCCCCACAGACCTGGGGGCTGCAGGCTTTCCTGCTGCCTTCAGCCTCAAAACCACCCTTTCCCACTTGGCGCCGCGCTAGGCCCAAAAAAGGCCATATCTCAGGAGATTGGTCCCACGCCCAAAGGGCCAGCAGAGAAAACTATGCCTTGTTCTCAAGCTCTTTGGGAACCGCTTGCGTAGCCCCACACACCTGGGGGCTGCAGGCTTTCCTGCTGCCTTAAGCCTCAAAACCACCCTTTCCCACTTGGCGTCACGCCAGGCCCAAAAATGGCCATCTGTCTGGAGATTGGTCCCACGCCCAAAGAGACAGCAGGGAAAACTATGCCTTGTTCTAAAGCTCTTTGGGAACCTCTTGCTTAGCCCCACAGACCTGGGGGCTGCAGGCTTTCCTGCTGCCTTCAGCCTCAAAACCACCCTTTCCCACTTGGCGCCCCGCTACGCCCAAAAATGGCCATATCTCAGGAGATTGGTCCCACGCCCAAAGAGCCAGCCGGGAAAACTATGCCTTGTTCTATAGCTCTTTGGGAACCGCTTGCGTAGCCCCACACACCTGGGGGCTGCAGGCTTTCCTGCTGCCTTCAGCCTCAAAACCACCCTTTCCCACTTGGCGCCGCGCCAGGCACAAAAATGGCCTTATCTGTGGAGATTGGTCCCATGCACAAAGAGCCAGCCGGGAAAACTATGCCTTGTTCTCAAGCTCTTTGGGAACCGCTTGCGTAGCCCCACAGACCTGGGGGCTGCAGGCTTTCCTGCTGCCTTCAGCCTCAAAACCACCCTTTCCCACTTGGCGCCGCGCCAGACACAAAAATGGCCATTTGTCTGGAGATTGGTCCCACGCCCAAAGAGCCAGCAGGGAAAACTATGCCTTGTTCTATAACTCTTTGGGAACCGCTTGCGTAGCCCCACACACCTGGGGGCTGCAGGCTTTCCTGCTGCCTTCAGCCTCAAAACCACCCTTTCCCACTTGGCGCCCCGCTACGCCCAAAAATGGCCGTATCTCAGGAGATTGGTCCCACGCCCAAAGAGCCATCCGGGAAAACTATGCCTTGTTCTATAGCTCTTTGGGAACCGCTTGCGTAGCCCCACACACCTGGGGGCTGCAGGCTTTCCTGCTGCCTTCAGCCTCAAAACCACCCTTTCCCACTTGGCGTCACGCCAGGCACAAAAATGGCCATCTGTCTGGAGATTGGTCCCACGCCCAAAGAGACAGCAGGGAAAACTATGCCTTGTTCTAAAGCTCTTTGGGAACCTCTTGCTTAGCCCCACAGACCTGGGGGCTGCAGGCTTTCCTGCTGCCTTCAGCCTCAAAACCACCCTTTCCCACTTGGCGTCACGCCAGGCCCAAAAATGGCCATCTGTCTGGAGATTGGTCCCACGCCCAAAGAGCCAGCAGGGAAAACTATGCCTTGTTCTAAAGCTCTTTCGGAACCGCTTGCGTAGCCCCACACACCTGGGGGCTGCAGGCTTTCCTGCTGCCTTCAGCCTCAAAACCACCCTTTCCCACTTGGCGCCGCGCCAGACACAAAAATGGCCATTTGTCTGGAGATTGGTCCCACGCCGAAAGAGTCAGCAGGGAAAACTATGCCTTGTTCTAAAGCTCTTTGGGAACCGCTTGCGTAGCCCCACACACCTGGGGGCTGCAGGCTTTCCTGCTGCCTTCAGCCTCAAAACCACCCTTTCCCACTTGGCGCCGCGCCAGGCACAAAAATGGCCTTATCTGTGGAGATTGGTCCCATGCACAAAGAGCCAGCAGGGAAAACTATGCCTTGTTCTAAAGCTCTTTGGGAACCGCTTGCGTAGCCCCACAGACCTGGGGGCTGCAGGCTTTCCTGCTGCCTTCAGCCTCAAAACCACCCTTTCCCACTTGGCGCCGCGCCAGACACAAAAATGGCCTTATCTGTGGAGATTGGTCCCACGCCCAAAGAGCCAGCAGGGAAAACTATGCCTTGTTCTAAAGCTCTTTGGGAACCGCTTGCGTAGCCCCACACACCTGGGGGCTGCAGGCTTTCCTGCTGCCTTCAGCCTCAAAACCACCCTTTCCCACTTGGCACCGCGCCAGACACAAAAATGGCCTTATCTGTGGAGATTGGTCCCATGCACAAAGAGCCAGCAGGGAAAACTATGCCTTGTTCTCAAGCTCTTTGGGAACCGCTTGCGTAGCCCCACACACCTGGGGGCTGCAGGCTTTCCTGCTGCCTTCAGCCTCAAAACCACCCTTTCCCACTTGGCGCCGCGCCAGACACAAAAATGGCCATTTGTCTGGAGATTGGTCCCACGCCCAAAGAGCCAGCAGGGAAAACTATGCCTTGTTCTATAACTCTTTGGGAACCGCTTGCGTAGCCCCACACACCTGGGGGCTGCAGGCTTTCCTGCTGCCTTCAGCCTCAAAACCACCCTTTCCCACTTGGCGCCCCGCTACGCCCAAAAATGGCCATATCTCAGGAGATTGGTCCCATGCACAAAGAGCCAGCAGGGAAAACTATGCCTTGTTCTCAAGCTCTTTGGGAACCGCTTGCGTAGCCCCACAGACCTGGGGGCTGCAGGCTTTCCTGCTGCCTTCAGCCTCAAAACCATCCTTTCCCACTTGGCGCCGCGCCAGGCACAAAAATGGCCATCTGTCTGGAGATTGGTCCCACGCCCAAAGAGCCAGCAGGGAAAACTATGCCTTGTTCTAAAGCTCTTTCGGAACCGCTAGCGTAGCCCCAGACACCTGGGGGCTGCAGGGTTTCCTGCTGCCTTCAGCCTCAAAACCACCCTTTCCCACTTGGCGCCGCGCCAGGCCCAAAAATGGCCATCTGTCTGGAGATTGGTCCCACGCCCAAAGAGCCAGCAGGGAAAACTATGCCTTGTTCTATAACTCTTTGGGAACCGCTTGCGTAGCCCCACACACCTGGGGGCTGCAGGCTTTCCTGCTGCCTTCAGCCTCAAAACCACCCTTTCCCACTTGGCGCCCCGCTACGCCCAAAAATGGCCATATCTCAGGAGATTGGTCCCACGCCCAAAGAGCCAGCCGGGAAAACTATGCCTTGTTCTATAGCTCTTTGGGAACCGCTTGCGTAGCCCCACAGACCTGGGGGCTGCAGGCTTTCCTGCTGCCTTCAGCCTCAAAACCACCCTTTCCCACTTGGCGCCGCGCCAGACACAAAAATGGCCATTTGTCTGGAGATTGGTCCCACGCCCAAAGAGCCAGCAGGGAAAACTATGCCTTGTTCTATAACTCTTTGGGAACCGCTTGCGTAGCCCCACACACCTGGGGGCTGCAGGCTTTCCTGCTGCCTTCAGCCTCAAAACCACCCTTTCCCACTTGGCGCCCCGCTACGCCCAAAAATGGCCATATCTCAGGAGATTGGTCCCACGCCCAAAGAGCCAGCCGGGAAAACTATGCCTTGTTCTATAGCTCTTTGGGAACCGCTTGCGTAGCCCCACACACCTGGGGGCTGCAGGCTTTCCTGCTGCCTTCAGCCTCAAAACCACCCTTTCCCACTTGGCGCCGCGCCAGGCACAAAAATGGCCTTATCTGTGGAGATTGGTCCCATGCGCAAAGAGCCAGCAGGGAAAACTATGCCTTGTTCTAAAGCTCTTTGGGAACCGCTTGCGTAGCCCCACAGACCTGGGGGCTGCAGGCTTTCCTGCTGCCTTCAGCCTCAAAACCATCCTTTCCCACTTGGCGCCGCGCCAGGCACAAAAATGGCCATCTGTCTGGAGATTGGTCCCACGCCCAAAGAGCCAGCAGGGAAAACTATGCCTTGTTCTAAAGCTCTTTCGGAACCGCTAGCGTAGCCCCAGACACCTGGGGGCTGCAGGGTTTCCTGCTGCCTTCAGCCTCAAAACCACCCTTTCCCACTTGGCGCCGCGCCAGGCCCAATAATGGCCATCTGTCTGGAGATTGGTCCCACGCCCAAAGAGACAGCAGGGAAAACTATGCCTTGTTCTAAAGCTCTTTCGGAACCGCTAGCGTAGCCCCACAGACCTGGGGGCTGCAGGGTTTCCTGCTGCCTTCAGCCTCAAAACCACCCCTTCCCACTTGGTGCCGCGCCAGACCCAAAAATGGCCATCGGTTTAGAGATTGGTCCCACGCCCAAAGAGCCAGCAGGGAAAACTATGCCTTGTTCTAAAGCTCTTTGGGAACCGCTTGCGTAGCCCCACAGATCTGGGGGCTGCAGGCTTTCCTGCTGCCTTCAGCCTCAAAACCACCCTTTCCCACTTGGCGCCCCGCTACGCCCAAAAATGGCCATATCTCAGGAGATTGGTCCCACGCCCAAAGAGCCAGCCGGGCTAAACTATGCCTTGTTCTCAAGCTCTTTGGGAACCGCTTGCGTAGCCCCACACACCTGGGGGCTGCAGGCTTTCCTGCTGCCTTCAGCCTCAAAACCACCCTTTCCCACTTGGCGCCGCGCCAGGCACAAAAATGGCCTTATCTGTGGAGATTGGTCCCATGCACAAAGAGCCAGCAGGGAAAACTATGCCTTGTTCTAAAGCTCTTTGGGAACCTCTTGCGTAGCCCCACACACCTGGGGGCTGCAGGCTTTCCTGCTGCCTTCAGCCTCAAAACCACCCTTTCCCACTTGGCGCCGCGCTAGGCCCAAAAAAGGCCATATCTCAGGAGATTGGTCCCACGCCCAAAGAGCCAGCAGGGAAAACTATGCCTTGTTCTCAAGCTCTTTGGGAACCGCTTGCGTAGCCCCACAGACCTGGGGGCTGCAGGCTTTCCTGCTGCCTTCAGCCTCAAAACCACCCTTTCCCACTTGGCGCCGCGCCAGACACAAAAATGGCCTTATCTGTGGAGATTGGTCCCACGCCCAAAGAGCCAGCAGGGAAAACTATGCCTTGTTCTAAAGCTCTTTGGGAACCGCTTGCGTAGCCCCACAGACCTGGGGGCTGCAGGCTTTCCTGCTGCCTTCAGCCTCAAAACCACCCTTTCCCACTTGGCACCGCGCCAGACACAAAAATGGCCTTATCTGTGGAGATTGGTCCCATGCACAAAGAGCCAGCAGGGAAAACTATGCCTTGTTCTAAAGCTCTTTGGGAACCGCTTGCGTAGCCCCACACACCTGGGGGCTGCAGGCTTTCCTGCTGCCTTCAGCCTCAAAACCACCCTTTCCCACTTGGCGCCGCGCCAGACACAAAAATGGCCATTTGTCTGGAGATTGGTCCCACGCCCAAAGAGCCAGCAGGGAAAACTATGCCTTGTTCTATAACTCTTTGGGAACCGCTTGCGTAGCCCCACAGACCTGGGGGCTGCAGGCTTTCCTGCTGCCTTCAGCCTCAAAACCACCCTTTCCCACTTGGCGCCCCGCTACGCCCAAAAATGGCCATATCTCAGGAGATTGGTCCCACGCCCAAAGAGCCAGCCGGGAAAACTATGCCTTGTTCTATAGCTCTTTGGGAACCGCTTGCGTAGCCCCACACACCTGGGGGCTGCAGGCTTTCCTGCTGCCTTCAGCCTCAAAACCACCCTTTCCCACTTGGCGCCGCGCCAGGCACAAAAATGGCCTTATCTGTGGAGATTGGTCCCATGCACAAAGAGCCAGCAGGGAAAACTATGCCTTGTTCTAAAGCTCTTTGGGAACCGCTTGCGTAGCCCCACAGACCTGGGGGCTGCAGGCTTTCCTGCTGCCTTCAGCCTCAAAACCATCCTTTCCCACTTGGCGCCGCGCCAGGCACAAAAATGGCCATCTGTCTGGAGATTGGTCCCACGCCCAAAGAGCCAGCAGGGAAAACTATGCCTTGTTCTAAAGCTCTTTCGGAACCGCTAGCGTAGCCCCAGACACCTGGGGGCTGCAGGGTTTCCTGCTGCCTTCAGCCTCAAAACCACCCTTTCCCACTTGGCGCCGCGCCAGGCCCAAAAATGGCCATCTGTCTGGAGATTGGTCCCACGCCCAAAGAGACAGCAGGGAAAACTATGCCTTGTTCTAAAGCTCTTTCGGAACCGCTAGCGTAGCCCCAGACACCTGGGGGCTGCAGGGTTTCCTGCTGCCTTCAGCCTCAAAACCACCCTTTCCCACTTGGTGCCGCGCCAGACCCAAAAATGGCCATCGGTTTAGAGACTGGTCCCACGCCCAAAGAGCCAGCAGGGAAAACTATGCCTTGTTCTAAAGCTCTTTGGGAACCGCTTGCGTAGCCCCACAGATCTGGGGGCTGCAGGCTTTCCTGCTGCCTTCAGCCTCAAAACCACCCTTTCCCACTTGGCGCCGCGCTAGGCCCAAAAATGGCCATCTGTCTGGAGACTGGTCCCACGCCCAAAGAGCCAGCAGGGAAAACTATGCCTTGTTCTCAAGCTCTTTCGGAACCGCTTGCGTAGCCCCACACACCTGGGGGCTGCAGGCTTTCCTGCTGCCTTCAGCCTCAAAACCACCCTTTCCCACTTGGCGTCACGCCAGGCCCAAAAATGGCCATCTGTCTGGAGATTGGTCCCACGCCCAAAGAGACAGCAGGGAAAACTATGCCTTGTTCTAAAGCTCTTTGGGAACCTCTTGCTTAGCCCCACAGACCTGGGGGCTGCAGGCTTTCCTGCTGCCTTCAGCCTCAAAACCACCCTTTCCCACTTGGCGCCCCGCTACGCCCAAAAATGGCCATATCTCAGGAGATTGGTCCCACGCCCAAAGAGCCAGCCGGGAAAACTATGCCTTGTTCTATAGCTCTTTGGGAACCGCTTGCGTAGCCCCACACACCTGGGGGCTGCAGGCTTTCCTGCTGCCTTCAGCCTCAAAACCACCCTTTCCCACTTGGCGCCGCGCCAGGCACAAAAATGGCCTTATCTGTGGAGATTGGTCCCATGCACAAAGAGCCAGCAGGGAAAACTATGCCTTGTTCTAAAGCTCTTTGGGAACCGCTTGCGTAGCCCCACAGACCTGGGGGCTGCAGGCTTTCCTGCTGCCTTCAGCCTCAAAACCACCCCTTCCCACTTGGTGCCGCGCCAGACCCAAAAATGGCCATCGGTTTAGAGATTGGTCCCACGCCCAAAGAGCCAGCAGGGAAAACTATGCCTTGTTCTAAAGCTCTTTGGGAACCGCTTGCGTAGCCCCACAGATCTGGGGGCTGCAGGCTTTCCTGCTGCCTTCAGCCTCAAAACCACCCTTTCCCACTTGGCGCCCCGCTACGCCCAAAAATGGCCATATCTCAGGAGATTGGTCCCACGCCCAAAGAGCCAGCCGGGAAAACTATGCCTTGTTCTATAGCTCTTTGGGAACCGCTTGCGTAGCCCCACACACCTGGGGGCTGCAGGCTTTCCTGCTGCCTTCAGCCTCAAAACCACCCTTTCCCACTTGGCGCCGCGCCAGGCACAAAAATGGCCTTATCTGTGGAGATTGGTCCCATGCACAAAGAGCCAGCAGGGAAAACTATGCCTTGTTCTAAAGCTCTTTGGGAACCGCTTGCGTAGCCCCACACACCTGGGGGCTGCAGGCTTTCCTGCTGCCTTCAGCCTCAAAACCACCCTTTCCCACTTGGCGCCGCGCTAGGCCCAAAAAAGGCCATATCTCAGGAGATTGGTCCCACGCCCAAAGAGCCAGCAGGGAAAACTATGCCTTGTTCTCAAGCTCTTTGGGAACCGCTTGCGTAGCCCCACAGACCTGGGGGCTGCAGGCTTTCCTGCTGCCTTCAGCCTCAAAACCACCCTTTCCCACTTGGCACCGCGCCAGACACAAAAATGGCCTTATCTGTGGAGATTGGTCCCATGCACAAAGAGCCAGCAGGGAAAACTATGCCTTGTTCTCAAGCTCTTTGGGAACCGCTTGCGTAGCCCCACACACCTGGGGGCTGCAGGCTTTCCTGCTGCCTTCAGCCTCAAAACCACCCTTTCCCACTTGGCGCCCCGCTACGCCCAAAAATGGCCATATCTCAGGAGATTGGTCCCACGCCCAAAGAGCCAGCCGGGAAAACTATGCCTTGTTCTATAGCTCTTTGGGAACCGCTTGCGTAGCCCCACACACCTGGGGGCTGCAGGCTTTCCTGCTGCCTTCAGCCTCAAAACCACCCTTTCCCACTTGGCGCCGCGCCAGGCACAAAAATGGCCTTATCTGTGGAGATTTGTCCCATGCGCAAAGAGCCAGCAGGGAAAACTATGCCTTGTTCTAAAGCTCTTTGGGAACCGCTTGCGTAGCCCCACAGACCTGGGGGCTGCAGGCTTTCCTGCTGCCTTCAGCCTCAAAACCATCCTTTCCCACTTGGCGCCGCGCCAGGCACAAAAATGGCCATCTGTCTGGAGATTGGTCCCACGCCCAAAGAGCCAGCAGGGAAAACTATGCCTTGTTCTAAAGCTCTTTCGGAACCGCTAGCGTAGCCCCAGACACCTGGGGGCTGCAGGGTTTCCTGCTGCCTTCAGCCTCAAAACCACCCTTTCCCACTTGGCGCCGCGCCAGGCCCAAAAATGGCCATCTGTCTGGAGATTGGTCCCAGGCCCAAAGAGCCAGCAGGGAAAACTATGCCTTGTTCTAAAGCTCTTTCGGAACCGCTAGCGTAGCCCCAGACACCTGGGGGCTGCAGGGTTTCCTGCTGCCTTCAGCCTCAAAACCACCCCTTCCAACTTGGTGCCGCGCCAGACCCAAAAATGGCCATCGGTTTAGAGATTGGTCCCACGCCCAAAGAGCCAGCAGGGAAAACTATGCCTTGTTCTCAAGCTCTTTGGGAACCGCTTGCGTAGCCCCACAGATCTGGGGGCTGCAGGCTTTCCTGCTGCCTTCAGCCTCAAAACCACCCTTTCCCACTTGGCGCCCCGCTACGCCCAAAAATGGCCATCTGTCTGGAGATTGGTCCAACGCCCAAAGAGCCAGCAGGGAAAACTATGCCTTGTTCTAAAGCTCTTTGGCATCCGCTTGCGTAGCCCCACACACCTGGGGGCTGCAGGCTTTCCTGCTGCCTTCAGCCTCAAAACCACCCTTTCCCACTTGGCATCACGCCAGGCCCAAAAATGGCCATCTGTCTGGAGATTGGTCCCACGCCCAAAGAGCCAGCAGGGAAAACTATGCCTTGTTCTATAACTCTTTGGGAACCGCTTGCGTAGCCCCACAGACCTGGGGGCTGCAGGCTTTCCTGCTGCCTTCAGCCTCAAAACCACCCTTTCCCACTTGGCGCCCCGCTACGCCCAAAAATGGCCATATCTCAGGAGATTGGTCCCACGCCCAAAGAGCCAGCCGGGAAAACTATGCCTTGTTCTATAGCTCTTTGGGAACCGCTTGCGTAGCCCCACACACCTGGGGGCTGCAGGCTTTCCTGCTGCCTTCAGCCTCAAAACCACCCTTTCCCACTTGGCGCCGCGCCAGGCACAAAAATGGCCTTATCTGTGGAGATTGGTCCCATGCACAAAGAGCCAGCAGGGAAAACTATGCCTTGTTCTAAAGCTCTTTGGGAACCGCTTGCGTAGCCCCACAGACCTGGGGGCTGCAGGCTTTCCTGCTGCCTTCAGCCTCAAAACCACCCTTTCCCACTTGGCGCCGCGCCAGACACAAAAATGGCCTTATCTGTGGAGATTGGTCCCACGCCCAAAGAGCCAGCAGGGAAAACTATGCCTTGTTCTAAAGCTCTTTGGGAACCGCTTGCGTAGCCCCACACACCTGGGGGCTGCAGGCTTTCCTGCTGCCTTCAGCCTCAAAACCACCCTTTCCCACTTGGCGCCGCGCCAGACACAAAAATGGCCATTTGTCTGGAGATTGGTCCCACGCCCAAAGAGCCAGCAGGGAAAACTATGCCTTGTTCTATAACTCTTTGGGAACCGCTTGCGTAGCCCCACAGACCTGGGGGCTGCAGGCTTTCCTGCTGCCTTCAGCCTCAAAACCACCCTTTCCCACTTGGCGCCGCGCTAGGCCCAAAAAAGGCCATATCTCAGGAGATTGGTCCCACGCCCAAAGAGCCAGCAGGGAAAACTATGCCTTGTTCTAAAGCTCTTTGGGAACCGCTTGCGTAGCCCCACAGACCTGGGGGCTGCAGGCTTTCCTGCTGCCTTCAGCCTCAAAACCACCCTTTCCCACTTGGCGCCGCGCCAGGCACAAAAATGGCCTTATCTGTGGAGATTGGTCCCATGCACAAAGAGCCAGCAGGGAAAACTATGCCTTGTTCTAAAGCTCTTTGGGAACCGCTTGCGTAGCCCCACACACCTGGGGGCTGCAGGCTTTCCTGCTGCCTTCAGCCTCAAAACCATCCTTTCCCACTTGGCGCCGCGCCAGGCCCAAAAATGGCCATCTGTCTGGAGATTGGTCCCACGCCCAAAGAGCCAGCAGGGAAAACTATGCCTTGTTCTAAAGCTCTTTCGGAACCGCTAGCGTAGCCCCAGACACCTGGGGGCTGCAGGGTTTCCTGCTGCCTTCAGCCTCAAAACCACCCTTTCCCACTTGGCGCCGCGCCAGACCCAAAAATGGCCATCGGTTTAGAGACTGGTCCCACGCCCAAAGAGCCAGCAGGGAAAACTATGCCTTGTTCTCAAGCTCTTTGGGAACCGCTTGCGTAGCCCCACAGATCTGGGGGCTGCAGGCTTTCCTGCTGCCTTCAGCCTCAAAACCACCCTTTCCCACTTGGCGCCGCGCTAGGCCCAAAAATGGCCATCTGTCTGGAGACTGGTCCCACGCCCAAAGAGCCAGCAGGGAAAACTATGCCTTGTTCTCAAGCTCTTTCGGAACCGCTTGCGTAGCCCCACACACCTGGGGGCTGCAGGCTTTCCTGCTGCCTTCAGCCTCAAAACCACCCTTTCCCACTTGGCGTCACGCCAGGCCCAAAAATGGCCATCTGTCTGGAGATTGGTCCCATGCCCAAAGAGACAGCAGGGAAAACTATGCCTTGTTCTAAAGCTCTTTGGGAACCTCTTGCTTAGCCCCACAGACCTGGGGGCTGCAGGCTTTCCTGCTGCCTTCAGCCTCAAAACCACCCTTTCCCACTTGGCGCCCCGCTACGCCCAAAAATGGCCATATCTCAGGAGATTGGTCCCACGCCCAAAGAGCCAGCCGGGAAAACTATGCCTTGTTCTATAGCTCTTTGGGAACCGCTTGCGTAGCCCCACACACCTGGGGGCTGCAGGCTTTCCTGCTGCCTTCAGCCTCAAAACCACCCTTTCCCACTTGGCGCCGCGCCAGGCCCAAAAATGGCCTTATCTGTGGAGATTGGTCCCATGCACAAAGAGCCAGCAGGGAAAACTATGCCTTGTTCTAAAGCTCTTTGGGAACCGCTTGCGTAGCCCCACAGACCTGGGGGCTGCAGGCTTTCCTGCTGCCTTCAGCCTCAAAACCACCCTTTCCCACTTGGCGCCGCGCTAGGCCCAAAAAAGGCCATATCTCAGGAGATTGGTCCCACGCCCAAAGAGCCAGCAGGGAAAACTATGCCTTGTTCTCAAGCTCTTTGGGAACCGCTTGCGTAGCCCCACAGACCTGGGGGCTGCAGGCTTTCCTGCTGCCTTCAGCCTCAAAACCACCCTTTCCCACTTGGCGTCACGCCAGGCCCAAAAATGGCCATCTGTCTGGAGATTGGTCCCACGCCCAAAGAGCCAGCAGGGAAAACTATGCCTTGTTCTATAGCTCTTTGGGAACCGCTTGCGTAGCCCCACAGACCTGGGGGCTGCAGGCTTTCCTGCTGCCTTCAGCCTCAAAACCACCCTTTCCCACTTGGCGCCCCGCTACGCCCAAAAATGGCCATATCTCAGGAGATTGGTCCCACGCCCAAAGAGCCAGCCGGGAAAACTATGCCTTGTTCTATAGCTCTTTGGGAACCGCTTGCGTAGCCCCACACACCTGGGGGCTGCAGGCTTTCCTGCTGCCTTCAGCCTCAAAACCACCCTTTCCCACTTGGCGCCGCGCCAGGCACAAAAATGGCCTTATCTGTGGAGATTGGTCCCATGCACAAAGAGCCAGCAGGGAAAACTATGCCTTGTTCTAAAGCTCTTTGGGAACCGCTTGCGTAGCCCCACAGACCTGGGGGCTGCAGGCTTTCCTGCTGCCTTCAGCCTCAAAACCACCCTTTCCCACTTGGCGCCGCGCTAGGCCCAAAAAAGGCCATATCTCAGGAGATTGGTCCCACGCCCAAAGAGCCAGCAGGGAAAACTATGCCTTGTTCTCAAGCTCTTTGGGAACCGCTTGCGTAGCCCCACACACCTGGGGGCTGCAGGCTTTCCTGCTGCCTTCAGCCTCAAAACCACCCTTTCCCACTTGGCGCCGTGCCAGACACAAAAATGGCCTTATCTGTGGAGATTGGTCCCACGCCCAAAGAGCCAGCAGGGAAAACTATGCCTTGTTCTAAAGCTCTTTGGGAACCGCTTGCGTAGCCCCACACACCTGGGGGCTGCAGGCTTTCCTGCTGCCTTCAGCCTCAAAACCACCCTTTCCCACTTGGCACCGCGCCAGACACAAAAATGGCCTTATCTGTGGAGATTGGTCCCATGCACAAAGAGCCAGCAGGGAAAACTATGCCTTGTTCTCAAGCTCTTTGGGAACCGCTTGCGTAGCCCCACACACCTGGGGGCTGCAGGCTTTCCTGCTGCCTTCAGCCTCAAAACCACCCTTTCCCACTTGGCGCCGCGCCAGACACAAAAATGGCCATTTGTCTGGAGATTGGTCCCACGCCCAAAGAGCCAGCAGGGAAAACTATGCCTTGTTCTATAACTCTTTGGGAACCGCTTGCGTAGCCCCACAGACCTGGGGGCTGCAGGCTTTCCTGCTGCCTTCAGCCTCAAAACCACCCTTTCCCACCTGGCGCCCCGCTACGCCCAAAAATGGCCATATCTCAGGAGATTGGTCCCACGCCCAAAGAGCCAGCCGGGAAAACTATGCCTTGTTCTATAGCTCTTTGGGAACCGCTTGCGTAGCCCCACACACCTGGGGGCTGCAGGCTTTCCTGCTGCCTTCAGCCTCAAAACCACCCTTTCCCACTTGGCGCCGCGCCAGGCACAAAAATGGCCTTATCTGTGGAGATTGGTCCCATGCACAAAGAGCCAGCAGGGAAAACTATGCCTTGTTCTAAAGCTCTTTGGGAACCGCTTGCGTAGCCCCACAGACCTGGGGGCTGCAGGCTTTCCTGCTGCCTTCAGCCTCAAAACCATCCTTTCCCACTTGGCGCCGCGCCAGGCACAAAAATGGCCATCTGTCTGGAGATTGGTCCCACGCCCAAAGAGCCAGCAGGGAAAACTATGCCTTGTTCTAAAGCTCTTTCGGAACCGCTAGCGTAGCCCCAGACACCTGGGGGCTGCAGGCTTTCCTGCTGCCTTCAGCCTCAAAACCACCCTTTCCCACTTGGCGCCGCGCCAGGCCCAAAAATGGCCATCTGTCTGGAGATTGGTCCCACGCCCAAAGAGACAGCAGGGAAAACTATGCCTTGTTCTAAAGCTCTTTCGGAACCGCTAGCGTAGCCCCAGACACCTGGGGGCTGCAGGGTTTCCTGCTGCCTTCAGCCTCAAAACCACCCTTTCCCACTTGGTGCCGCGCCAGACCCAAAAATGGCCATCGGTTTAGAGACTGGTCCCACGCCCAAAGAGCCAGCAGGGAAAACTATGCCTTGTTCTAAAGCTCTTTGGGAACCGCTTGCGTAGCCCCACAGATCTGGGGGCTGCAGGCTTTCCTGCTGCCTTCAGCCTCAAAACCACCCTTTCCCACTTGGCGCCGCTCTAGGCCCAAAAATGGCCATCTGTCTGGAGACTGGTCCCACGCCCAAAGAGCCAGCAGGGAAAACTATGCCTTGTTCTCAAGCTCTTTCGGAACCGCTTGCGTAGCCCCACACACCTGGGGGCTGCAGGCTTTCCTGCTGCCTTCAGCCTCAAAACCACCCTTTCCCACTTGGCGTCACGCCAGGCCCAAAAATGGCCATCTGTCTGGAGATTGGTCCCACGCCCAAAGAGACAGCAGGGAAAACTATGCCTTGTTCTAAAGCTCTTTGGGAACCTCTTGCTTAGCCCCACAGACCTGGGGGCTGCAGGCTTTCCTGCTGCCTTCAGCCTCAAAACCACCCTTTCCCACATGGCGCCCCGCTACGCCCAAAAATGGCCATATCTCAGGAGATTGGTCCCACGCCCAAAGAGCCAGCCGGGAAAACTATGCCTTGTTCTATAGCTCTTTGGGAACCGCTTGCGTAGCCCCACACACCTGGGGGCTGCAGGCTTTCCTGCTGCCTTCAGCCTCAAAACCACCCTTTCCCACTTGGCGCCGCGCCAGGCCCAAAAATGGCCTTATCTGTGGAGATTGGTCCCACGCCCAAAGAGCCAGCAGGGAAAACTATGCCTTGTTCTAAAGCTCTTTGGGAACCGCTTGCGTAGTCCCACAGACCTGGGGGCTGCAGGCTTTCCTGCTGCCTTCAGCCTCAAAACCACCCTTTCCCACTTGGCGCCGCGCTAGGCCCAAAAAAGGCCATATCTCAGGAGATTGGTCCCACGCCCAAAGAGCCAGCAGGGAAAACTATGCCTTGTTCTCAAGCTCTTTGGGAACCGCTTGCGTAGCCCCACAGACCTGGGGGCTGCAGGCTTTCCTGCTGCCTTCAGCCTCAAAACCACCCTTTCCCACTTGGCGCCGCGCCAGACACAAAAATGGCCTTATCTGTGGAGATTGGTCCCACGCCCAAAGAGCCAGCAGGGAAAACTATGCCTTGTTCTAAAGCTCTTTGGGAACCGCTTGCGTAGCCCCACACACCTGGGGGCTGCAGGCTTTCCTGCTGCCTTCAGCCTCAAAACCACCCTTTCCCACTTGGCACCGCGCCAGACACAAAAATGGCCATCTGTCTGGAGATTGGTCCCACGCCCAAAGAGCCAGCAGGGAAAACTATGCCTTGTTCTATAGCTCTTTGGGAACCGCTTGCGTAGCCCCACACACCTGGGGGCTGCAGGCTTTCCTGCTGCCTTCAGCCTCAAAACCATCCTTTCCCACTTGGCGCCGCGCCAGGCACAAAAATGGCCATCTGTCTGGAGATTGGTCCCACGCCCAAAGAGCCAGCAGGGAAAACTATGCCTTGTTCTAAAGCTCTTTCGGAACCGCTAGCGTAGCCCCAGACACCTGGGGGCTGCAGGGTTTCCTGCTGCCTTCAGCCTCAAAACCACCCTTTCCCACTTGGCGCCGCGCCAGGCCCAGAAATGGCCATCTGTCTGGAGATTGGTCCCACGCCCAAAGAGCCAGCAGGGAAAACTATGCCTTGTTCTAAAGCTCTTTCGGAACCGCTAGCGTAGCCCCAGACACCTGGGGGCTGCAGGGTTTCCTGCTGCCTTCAGCCTCAAAACCACCCCTTCCCACTTGGTGCCGCGCCAGACCCAAAAATGGCCATCGGTTTAGAGATTGGTCCCACGCCCAAAGAGCCAGCAGGGAAAACTATGCCTTGTTCTAAAGCTCTTTGGGAACCGCTTGCGTAGCCCCACAGATCTGGGGGCTGCAGGCTTTCCTGCTGCCTTCAGCCTCAAAACCACCCTTTCCCACTTGGCGCCGCGCTAGGCCCAAAAATGGCCATCTGTCTGGAGACTGGTCCCACGCCCAAAGAGCCAGCAGGGAAAACTATGCCTTGTTCTAAAGCTCTTTCGGAACCGCTTGCGTAGCCCCACACACCTGGGGGCTGCAGGCTTTCCTGCTGCCTTCAGCCTCAAAACCACCCTTTCCCACTTGGCATCACGCCAGGCCCAAAAATGGCCTTATCTCTGGAGATTGGTCCCACGCCCAAAGAGACAGCAGGGAAAACTATGCCTTGTTCTAAAGCTCTTTGGGAACCTCTTGCTTAGCCCCACAGACCTGGGGGCTGCAGGCTTTCCTGCTGCCTTCAGCCTCAAAACCACCCTTTCCCACTTGGCGCCGCGCCAGACACAAAAATGGCCTTATCTGTGGAGATTGGTCCCACGCCCAAAGAGCCAGCAGGGAAAACTATGCCTTGTTCTAAAGCTCTTTGGGAACCGCTTGCGTAGCCCCACAGACCTGGGGGCTGCAGGCTTTCCTGCTGCCTTCAGCCTCAAAACCACCCTTTCCCACTTGGCGCCGCGCCAGACACAAAAATGGCCTTATCTGTGGAGATTGGTCCCATGCACAAAGAGCCAGCAGGGAAAACTATGCCTTGTTCTCAAGCTCTTTGGGAACCGCTTGCGTAGCCCCACACACCTGCGGGCTGCAGGCTTTCCTGCTGCCTTCAGCCTCAAAACCACCCTTTCCCACTTGGCGCCGCGCCAGACACAAAAATGGGCATTTGTCTGGAGATTGGTCCCACGCCCAAAGAGCCAGCAGGGAAAACTATGCCTTGTTCTATAACTCTTTGGGAACCGCTTGCGTAGCCCCACACACCTGGGGGCTGCAGGCTTTCCTGCTGCCTTCAGCCTCAAAACCACCCTTTCCCACTTGGCGCCCCGCTACGCCCAAAAATGGCCATATCTCAGGAGATTGGTCCCACGCCCAAAGAGCCAGCAGGGAAAACTATGCCTTGTTCTATAGCTCTTTGGGAACCGCTTGCGTAGCCCCACAGACCTGGGGGCTGCAGGCTTTCCTGCTGCCTTCAGCCTCAAAACCACCCTTTCCCACTTGGCGCCGCGCCAGACACAAAAATGGCCTTATCTGTGGAGATTGGTCCCATGCACAAAGAGCCAGCAGGGAAAACTATGCCTTGTTCTAAAGCTCTTTGGGAACCGCTTGCGTAGCCCCACACACCTGGGGGCTGCAGGCTTTCCTGCTGCCTTCAGCCTCAAAACCACCCTTTCCCACTTGGCACCGCGCCAGACACAAAAATGGCCTTATCTGTGGAGATTGGTCCCATGCACAAAGAGCCAGCAGGGAAAACTATGCCTTGTTCTATAGCTCTTTGGGAACCACTTGCGTAGCCCCACAGACCTGGGGGCTGCAGGCTTTCCTGCTGCCTTCAGCCTCAAAACCACCCTTTCCCACTTGGCGCCGCGCCAGGCACAAAAATGGCCATCTGTCTGGAGATTGGTCCCACGCCCAAAGAGACAGCAGGGAAAACTATGCCTTGTTCTAAAGCTCTTTCGGAACCGCTAGCGTAGCCCCAGACACCTGGGGGCTGCAGGGTTTCCTGCTGCCTTCAGCCTCAAAACCACCCCTTCCCACTTGGTGCCGCGCCAGACCCAAAAATGGCCATCGGTTTAGAGATTGGTCCCACGCCCAAAGAGCCAGCAGGGAAAACTATGCCTTGTTCTAAAGCTCTTTGGGAACCGCTTGCGTAGCCCCACAGATCTGGGGGCTGCAGGCTTTCCTGCTGCCTTCAGCCTGAAAACCACCCTTTCCCACTTGGCGCCGCGCTAGGCCCAAAAATGGCCATCTGTCTGGAGACTGGTCCCACGCCCAAAGAGCCAGCAGGGAAAACTATGCCTTGTTCTCAAGCTCTTTCGGAACCTCTTGCTTAGCCCCACAGACCTGGGGGCTGCAGGCTTTCCTGCTGCCTTCAGCCTCAAAACCACCCTTTCCCACTTGGCGCCGCGCCAGACACAAAAATGGCCATCTGCCTGGAGATTGGTCCCACGCCCAAAGAGCCAGCAGGGAAAACTATGCCTTGTTCTCAAGCTCTTTGGGAACCGCTTGCGTAGCCCCACACACCTGGGGGCTGCAGGCTTTCCTGCTGCCTTCAGCCTCAAAACCACCCTTTCCCACTTGGCGCCGCGCCAGACACAAAAATGGCCTTATCTGTGGAGATTGGTCCCACGCCCAAAGAGCCAGCAGGGAAAACTATGCCTTGTTCTAAAGCTCTTTGGGAACCGCTTGCGTAGCCCCACAGACCTGGGGGCTGCAGGCTTTCCTGCTGCCTTCAGCCTCAAAACCACCCTTTCCCACTTGGCACCGCGCCAGACACAAAAATGGCCATTTGTCTGGAGATTGGTCCCATGCACAAAGAGCCAGCAGGGAAAACTATGCCTTGTTCTCAAGCTCTTTGGGAACCGCTTGCGTAGCCCCACACACCTGGGGGCTGCAGTCTTTCCTGCTGCCTTCAGCCTCAAAACCACCCTTTCCCACTTGGCGCCCCGCTACGCCCAAAAATGGCCATATCTCAGGAGATTGGTCCCACGCCCAAAGAGCCAGCCGGGAAAACTATGCCTTGTTCTATAGCTCTTTGGGAACCGCTTGCGTAGCCCCACACACCTGGGGGCTGCAGGCTTTCCTGCTGCCTTCAGCCTCAAAACCACCCTTTCCCACTTGGCGCCGCGCCAGGCACAAAAATGGCCTTATCTGTGGAGATTGGTCCCATGCACAAAGAGCCAGCAGGGAAAACTATGCCTTGTTCTAAAGCTCTTTGGGAACCGCTTGCGTAGCCCCACAGACCTGGGGGCTGCAGGCTTTCCTGCTGCCTTCAGCCTCAAAACCATCCTTTCCCACTTGGCGCCGCGCCAGGCACAAAAATGGCCATCTGTCTGGAGATTGGTCCCACGCCCAAAGAGCCAGCAGGGAAAACTATGCCTTGTTCTAAAGCTCTTTCGGAACCGCTAGCGTAGCCCCAGACACCTGGGGGCTGCAGGGTTTCCTGCTGCCTTCAGCCTCAAAACCACCCTTTCCCACTTGGTGCCGCGCCAGACCCAAAAATGGCCATCGGTTTAGAGATTGGTCCCACGCCCAAAGAGCCAGCAGGGAAAACTATGCCTTGTTCTAAAGCTCTTTGGGAACCGCTTGCGTAGCCCCACAGATCTGGGGGCTGCAGGCTTTCCTGCTGCCTTCAGCCTCAAAACCACCCTTTCCCACTTGGCGCCGCGCTAGGCCCAAAAATGGCCATCTGTCTGGAGACTGGTCCCACGCCCAAAGAGCCAGCAGGGAAAACTATGCCTTGTTCTAAAGCTCTTTGGGAACCGCGTGCGTAGCCCCACAGACCTGGGGGCTGCAGGCTTTCCTGCTGCCTTCAGCCTCAAAACCACCCTTTCCCACTTGGCGTCACGCCAGGCCCAAAAATGGCCATCTGTCTGGAGATTGGTCCCACGCCCAAAGAGACAGCAGGGAAAACTATGCCTTGTTCTAAAGCTCTTTGGGAACCTCTTGCTTAGCCCCACAGACCTGGGGGCTGCAGGCTTTCCTGCTGCCTTCAGCCTCAAAACCACCCTTTCCCACTTGGCATCACGCCAGGCCCAAAAATGGCCATCTGCCTGGAGATTGGTCCCACGCCCAAAGAGCCAGCAGGGAAAACTATGCCTTGTTCTATAACTCTTTGGGAACCGCTTGCGTAGCCCCACACACCTGGGGGCTGCAGGCTTTCCTGCTGCCTTCAGCCTCAAAACCACCCTTTCCCACTTGGCGCCCCGCTACGCCCAAAAATGGCCATATCTCAGGAGATTGGTCCCACGCCCAAAGAGCCAGCCGGGAAAACTATGCCTTGTTCTATAGCTCTTTGGGAACCGCTTGTGTAGCCCCACACACCTGGGGGCTGCAGGCTTTCCTGCTGCCTTCAGCCTCAAAACCACCCTTTCCCACTTGGCGCCGCGCCAGGCACAAAAATGGCCTTATCTGTGGAGATTGGTCCCATGCACAAAGAGCCAGCAGGGAAAACTATGCCTTGTTCTAAAGCTCTTTGGGAACCGCTTGCGTAGCCCCACAGACCTGGGGGCTGCAGGCTTTCCTGCTGCCTTCAGCCTCAAAACCACCCTTTCCCACTTGGCGCCGCGCTAGGCCCAAAAAAGGCCATATCTCAGGAGATTGGTCCCACGCCCAAAGAGCCAGCAGGGAAAACTATGCCTTGTTCTAAAGCTCTTTCGGAACCGCTTGCGTAGCCCCACAGACCTGGGGGCTGCAGGCTTTCCTGCTGCCTTCAGCCTCAAAACCACCCTTTCCCACTTGGCGCCGCGCCAGACACAAAAATGGCCTTATCTGTGGAGACTGGTCCCACGCCCAAAGAGCCAGCAGGGAAAACTATGCCTTGTTCTAAAGCTCTTTGGGAACCGCTTGCGTAGCCCCACACACCTGGGGGCTGCAGGCTTTCCTGCTGCCTTCAGCCTCAAAACCACCCTTTCCCACTTGGCACCGCGCCAGACACAAAAATGGCCATCTGTCTGGAGATTGGTCCCACGCCCAAAGAGCCAGCAGGGAAAACTATGCCTTGTTCTCAAGCTCTTTGGGAACCGCTTGCGTAGCCCCACACACCTGGGGGCTGCAGGCTTTCCTGCTGCCTTCAGCCTCAAAACCACCCTTTCCCACTTGGCGCCGCGCCAGGCACAAAAATGGCCATCTGTCTGGAGATTGGTCCCACGCCCAAAGAGCCAGCAGGGAAAACTATGCCTTGTTCTAAAGCTCTTTCGGAACCGCTAGCGTAGCCCCAGACACCTGGGGGCTGCAGGGTTTCCTGCTGCCTTCAGCCTCAAAACCACCCTTTCCCACTTGGCGCTGCGTCAGGCCCAAAAATGGCCATCTGTCTGGAGATTGGTCCCACGCCCAAAGAGACAGCAGGGAAAACTATGCCTTGTTCTAAAGCTCTTTCGGAAACGCTAGCGTAGCCCCAGACACCTGGGGGCTGCAGGGTTTCCTGCTGCCTTCAGCCTCAAAACCACCCCTTCCCACTTGGTGCCGCGCCAGACCCAAAAATGGCCATCGGTTTAGAGATTGGTCCCACGCCCAAAGAGCCAGCAGGGAAAACTATGCCTTGTTCTAAAGCTCTTTGGGAACCGCTTGCGTAGCCCCACACACCTGGGGGCTGCAGGCTTTCCTGCTGCCTTCAGCCTCAAAACCACCCTTTCCCACTTGGCGCCGCGCTAGGCCCAAAAATGGCCATCTGTCTGGAGACTGGTCCCACGCCCAAAGAGCCAGCAGGGAAAACTATGCCTTGTTCTCAAGCTCTTTCGGAACCGCTTGCGTAGCCCCACACACCTGGGGGCTGCAGGCTTTCCTGCTGCCTTCAGCCTCAAAACCACCCTTTCCCACTTGGCGTCACGCCAGGCCCAAAAATGGCCATCTGTCTGGAGATTGGTCCCACGCCCAAAGAGACAGCAGGGAAAACTATGCCTTGTTCTAAAGCTCTTTGGGAACCTCTTGCTTAGCCCCACAGACCTGGGGGCTGCAGGCTTTCCTGCTGCCTTCAGCCTCAAAACCACCCTTTCCCACTTGGCGCCCCGCTACGCCCAAAAATGGCCATATCTCAGGAGATTGGTCCCACGCCCAAAGAGCCAGCCGGGAAAACTATGCCTTGTTCTATAGCTCTTTGGGAACCGCTTGCGTAGCCCCACACACCTGGGGGCTGCAGGCTTTCCTGCTGCCTTCAGCCTCAAAACCACCCTTTCCCACTTGGCGCCGCGCTAGGCCCAAAAATGGCCATATCTCAGGAGATTGGTCCCACGCCCAAAGAGCCAGCCGGGAAAACTATGCCTTGTTCTATAGCTCTTTGGGAACCGCTTGCGTAGCCCCACACACCTGGGGGCTGCAGGCTTTCCTGCTGCCTTCAGCCTCAAAACCACCCTTTCCCACTTGGCGCCGCGCCAGGCACAAAAATGGCCTTATCTGTGGAGATTGGTCCCATGCACAAAGAGCCAGCAGGGAAAACTATGCCTTGTTCTAAAGCTCTTTGGGAACCGCTTGCGTAGCCCCACACACCTGGGGGCTGCAGGCTTTCCTGCTGCCTTCAGCCTCAAAACCACCCTTTCCCACTTGGCGCCGCGCTAGGCCCAAAAAAGGCCATATCTCAGGAGATTGGTCCCACGCCCAAAGAGCCAGCAGGGAAAACTATGCCTTGTTCTCAAGCTCTTAGGGAACCGCTTGCGTAGCACCACAGACCTGGGGGCTGCAGGCTTTCCTGCTGCCTTCAGCCTCAAAACCACCCTTTCCCACTTGGCGCCGCGCCAGACACAAAAATGGCCTTATCTGTGGAGATTGGTCCCACGCCCAAGGAGCCAGCAGGGAAAACTATGCCTTGTTCTAAAGCTCTTTGGGAACCGCTTGCGTAGCCCCACACACCTGGGGGCTGCAGGCTTTCCTGCTGCCTTCAGCCTCAAAACCACTCTTTCCCACTTGGCACCGCGCCAGACACAAAAATGGCCTTATCTGTGGAGATTGGTCCCATGCACAAAGAGCCAGCAGGGAAAACTATGCCTTGTTCTATAGCTCTTTGGGAACCACTTGCGTAGCCCCACAGACCTGGGGGCTGCAGGCTTTCCTGCTGCCTTCAGCCTCAAAACCACCCTTTCCCACTTGGCGCCGCGCCAGGCCCAAAAATGGCCATCTGTCTGGAGATTGGTCCCACGCCCAAAGAGCCAGCAGGGAAAACTATGCCTTGTTCTCAAGCTCTTTGGGAACCCCTTGCGTAGCCCCACAGACCTGGGGGCTGCAGGCTTTCCTGCTGCCTTCAGCCTCAAAACCATCCTTTCCCACTTGGCGCCGACCCAGGCCCAAAAATGGCCATCTGTCTGGAGATTGGTCCCACACCCAAAGAGCCAGCAGGGAAAACTATGCCTTGTTCTAAAGCTCTTTCGGAACCGCTAGCGTAGCCCCAGACACCTGGGGGCTGCAGGGTTTCCTGCTGCCTTCAGCCTCAAAACCACCCTTTCCCACTTGGCGCCGCGCCAGGCCTAAAAATGGCCATCTGTCTGGAGATTGGTCCCACGCCCAAAGAGACAGCAGGGAAAACTATGCCTTGTTCTAAAGCTCTTTGGGAACCGCTTGCGTAGCCCCACAGATCTGGGGGCTGCAGGCTTTCCTGCTGCCTTCAGCCTCAAAACCACCCTTTCCCACTTGGCGCCGCGCTAGGCCCAAAAATGGCCATCTGTCTGGAGACTGGTCCCACGCCCAAAGAGCCAGCAGGGAAAACTATGCCTTGTTCTAAAGCTCTTTGGGAACCGCTTGCGTAGCCCCACACACCTGGGGGCTGCAGGCTTTCCTGCTGCCTTCAGCCTCAAAACCACCCTTTCCCACTTGGCATCACGCCAGGCCCAAAAATGGCCATCTGTCTGGAGATTGGTCCCACGCCCAAAGAGACAGCAGGGAAAACTATGCCTTGTTCTAAAGCTCTTTCGGAACCTCTTGCTTAGCCCCACAGACCTGGGGGCTGCAGGCTTTCCTGCTGCCTTCAGCCTCAAAACCACCCTTTCCCACTTGGCGCCGCGCCAGACACAAAAATGGCCATTTGTCTGGAGATTGGTCCCACGCCCAAAGAGTCAGCAGGGAAAACTATGCCTTGTTCTAAAGCTCTTTGGGAACCGCTTGCGTAGCCCCACACACCTGGGGGCTGCAGGCTTTCCTGCTGCCTTCAGCCTCAAAACCACCCTTTCCCACTTGGCGCCGCGCTAGGCCCAAAAATGGCCATATCTCAGGAGATTGGTCCCACGCCCAAAGAGCCAGCCGGGAAAACTATGCCTTGTTCTATAGCTCTTTGGGAACCGCTTGCGTAGCCCCACACACCTGGGGGCTGCAGGCTTTCCTGCTGCCTTCAGCCTCAAAACCACCCTTTCCCACTTGGCGCCGCGCCAGGCACAAAAATGGCCTTATCTGTGGAGATTGGTCCCATGCACAAAGAGCCAGCAGGGAAAACTATGCCTTGTTCTAAAGCTCTTTGGGAACCGCTTGCGTAGCCCCACAGACCTGGGGGCTGCAGGCTTTCCTGCTGCCTTCAGCCTCAAAACCACCCTTTCCCACTTGGCGCCGCGCTAGGCCCAAAAATGGCCATCTGTCTGGAGATTGGTCCCACGCCCAAAGAGCCAGCAGGGAAAACTATGCCTTGTTCTAAAGCTCTTTCGGAACCGCTAGCGTAGCCCCAGACACCTGGGGGCTGCAGGCTTTCCTGCTGCCTTCAGCCTCAAAACCACCCTTTCCCACTTGGCGTCACGCCAGGCCCAAAAATGGCCATCTGTCTGGAGATTGGTCCCACGCCCAAAGAGCCAGCAGGGAAAACTATGCCTTGTTCTCAAGCTCTTTCGGAACCGCTAGCGTAGCCCCAGACACCTGGGGGCTGCAGGCTTTCCTGCTGCCTTCAGCCTCAAAACCACCCTTTCCCACTTGGCGCCGCGCCAGGCCCAAAAATGGCCATCTGTCTGGAGACTGGTCCCACGCCCAAAGAGCCAGCAGGGAAAACTATGCCTTGTTCTCAAGCTCTTTCGGAACCGCTTGCGTAGCCCCACACACCTGGGGGCTGCAGGCTTTCCTGCTGCCTTCAGCCTCAAAACCACCCTTTCCCACTTGGCGTCACGCCAGGCCCAAAAATGGCCATCTGTCTGGAGATTGGTCCCACGCCCAAAGAGCCAGCCGGGAAAACTATGCCTTGTTCTATAGCTCTTTGGGAACCGCTTGCGTAGCCCCACACACCTGGGGGCTGCAGGCTTTCCTGCTGCCTTCAGCCTCAAAACCACCCTTTCCCACTTGGCGCCGCGCCAGGCACAAAAATGGCCTTATCTGTGGAGATTGGTCCCATGCACAAAGAGCCAGCAGGGAAAACTATGCCTTGTTCTAAAGCTCTTTGGGAACCGCTTGCGTAGCCCCACAGACCTGGGGGCTGCAGGCTTTCCTGCTGCCTTCAGCCTCAAAACCACCCTTTCCCACTTGGCGCCGACCCAGGCCCAAAAAAGGCCATATCTCAGGAGACTGGTCCCACGCCCAAAGAGCCAGCAGGGAAAACTATGCCTTGTTCTCAAGCTCTTTGGGAACCGCTTGCGTAGCCCCACAGACCTGGGGGCTGCAGGCTTTCCTGCTGCCTTCAGCCTCAAAACCACCCTTTCCCACTTGGCGCCGCGCCAGACACAAAAATGGCCTTATCTGTGGAGATTGGTCCCACGCCCAAAGAGCCAGCAGGGAAAACTATGCCTTGTTCTAAAGCTCTTTGGGAACCGCTTGCGTAGCCCCACAGACCTGGGGGCTGCAGGCTTTCCTGCTGCCTTCAGCCTCAAAACCACCCTTTCCCACTTGGCGCCGCGCCAGACACAAAAATGGCCATTTGTCTGGAGATTGGTCCCACGCCCAAAGAGCCAGCAGGGAAAACTATGCCTTGTTCTATAACTCTTTGGGAACCGCTTGCGTAGCCCCACAGACCTGGGGGCTGCAGGCTTTCCTGCTGCCTTCAGCCTCAAAACCACCCTTTCCCACTTGGCGCCGCGCTAGGCCCAAAAATGGCCATATCTCAGGAGATTGGTCCCACGCCCAAAGAGCCAGCCGGGAAAACTATGCCTTGTTCTATAGCTCTTTGGGAACCGCTTGCGTAGCCCCACACACCTGGGGGCTGCAGGCTTTCCTGCTGCCTTCAGCCTCAAAACCACCCTTTCCCACTTGGCGCCGCGCCAGGCACAAAAATGGCCTTATCTGTGGAGATTGGTCCCATGCACAAAGAGCCAGCAGGGAAAACTATGCCTTGTTCTAAAGCTCTTTGGGAACCGCTTGCGTAGCCCCACAGACCTGGGGGCTGCAGGCTTTCCTGCTGCCTTCAGCCTCAAAACCACCCTTTCCCACTTGGCGCCGACCCAGGCCCAAAAAAGGCCATATCTCAGGAGATTGGTCCCACGCCCAAAGAGCCAGCAGGGAAAACTATGCCTTGTTCTCAAGCTCTTTGGGAACCGCTTGCGTAGCCCCACACACCTGGGGGCTGCAGGCTTTCCTGCTGCCTTCAGCCTCAAAACCACCCTTTCCCACTTGGCGCCGCGCCAGACACAAAAATGGCCTTATCTGTGGAGATTGGTCCCACGCCCAAAGAGCCAGCAGGGAAAACTATGCCTTGTTCTAAAGCTCTTTGGGAACCGCTTGCGTAGCCCCACAGACCTGGGGGCTGCAGGCTTTCCTGCTGCCTTCAGCCTCAAAACCACCCTTTCCCACTTGGCACCGCGCCAGACACAAAAATGGCCTTATCTGTGGAGATTGGTCCCATGCACAAAGAGCCAGCAGGGAAAACTATGCCTTGTTCTCAATCTCTTTGGGAACCGCTTGCGTAGCCCCACACACCTGGGGGCTGCAGGCTTTCCTGCTGCCTTCAGCCTCAAAACCACCCTTTCCCACTTGGCGCCGCGCCAGACACAAAAATGGCCATTTGTCTGGAGATTGGTCCCACGCCCAAAGAGCCAGCAGGGAAAACTATGCCTTGTTCTATAACTCTTTGGGAACCGCTTGCGTAGCCCCACACACCTGGGGGCTGCAGGCTTTCCTGCTGCCTTCAGCCTCAAAACCACCCTTTCCCACTTGGCGCCGCGCTAGGCCCAAAAATGGCCATATCTCAGGAGATTGGTCCCACGCCCAAAGAGCCAGCCGGGAAAACTATGCCTTGTTCTATAGCTCTTTGGGAACCGCTTGCGTAGCCCCACAGACCTGGGGGCTGCAGGCTTTCCTGCTGCCTTCAGCCTCAAAACCACCCTTTCCCACTTGGCGCCGCGCCAGGCACAAAAATGGCCTTATCTGTGGAGATTGGTCCCATGCACAAAGAGCCAGCAGGGAAAACTATGCCTTGTTCTAAAGCTCTTTGGGAACCGCTTGCGTAGCCCCACAGACCTGGGGGCTGCAGGCTTTCCTGCTGCCTTCAGCCTCAAAACCACCCTTTCCCACTTGGCGCCGCGCTAGGCCCAAAAAAGGCCATATCTCAGGAGATTGGTCCCACGCCCAAAGAGCCAGCAGGGAAAACTATGCCTTGTTCTCAAGCTCTTAGGGAACCGCTTGCGTAGCCCCACAGACCTGGGGGCTGCAGGCTTTCCTGCTGCCTTCAGCCTCAAAACCACCCTTTCCCACTTGGCGCCGCGCCAGACACAAAAATGGCCTTATCTGTGGAGATTGGTCCCACGCCCAAGGAGCCAGCAGGGAAAACTATGCCTTGTTCTAAAGCTCTTTGGGAACCGCTTGCGTAGCCCCACACACCTGGGGGCTGCAGGCTTTCCTGCTGCCTTCAGCCTCAAAACCACCCTTTCCCACTTGGCACCGCGCCAGACACAAAAATGGCCTTATCTGTGGAGATTGGTCCCATGCACAAAGAGCCAGCAGGGAAAACTATGCCTTGTTCTATAGCTCTTTGGGAACCACTTGCGTAGCCCCACACACCTGGGGGCTGCAGGCTTTCCTGCTGCCTTCAGCCTCAAAACCACCCTTTCCCACTTGGCGCCGCGCCAGGCCCAAAAATGGCCATCTGTCTGGAGATTGGTCCCACGCCCAAAGAGCCAGCAGGGAAAACTATGCCTTGTTCTCAAGCTCTTTGGGAACCGCTTGCGTAGCCCCACACACCTGGGGGCTGCAGGCTTTCCTGCTGGTTTCAGCCTCAAAACCATCCTTTCCCACTTGGCGCCGACCCAGGCCCAAAAATGGCCATCTGTCTGGAGATTGGTCCCACACCCAAAGAGCCAGCAGGGAAAACTATGCCTTGTTCTAAAGCTCTTTCGGAACCGCTAGCGTAGCCCCAGACACCTGGGGGCTGCAGGGTTTCCTGCTGCCTTCAGCCTCAAAACCACCCTTTCCCACTTGGCGCCGCGCCAGGCCTAAAAATGGCCATCTGTCTGGAGATTGGTCCCACGCCCAAAGAGACAGCAGGGAAAACTATGCCTTGTTCTAAAGCTCTTTGGGAACCGCTTGCGTAGCCCCACAGATCTGGGGGCTGCAGGCTTTCCTGCTGCCTTCAGCCTCAAAACCACCCTTTCCCACTTGGCGCCGCGCTAGGCCCAAAAATGGCCATCTGTCTGGAGACTGGTCCCACGCCCAAAGAGCCAGCAGGGAAAACTATGCCTTGTTCTAAAGCTCTTTCGGAACCGCTTGCGTAGCCCCACACACCTGGGGGCTGCAGGCTTTCCTGCTGCCTTCAGCCTCAAAACCACCCTTTCCCACTTGGCATCACGCCAGGCCCAAAAATGGCCATCTGTCTGGAGATTGGTCCCACGCCCAAAGAGACAGCAGGGAAAACTATGCCTTGTTCTAAAGCTCTTTCGGAACCTCTTGCTTAGCCCCACAGACCTGGGGGCTGCAGGCTTTCCTGCTGCCTTCAGCCTCAAAACCACCCTTTCCCACTTGGCGCCGCGCCAGACACAAAAATGGCCATTTGTCTGGAGATTGGTCCCACGCCCAAAGAGTCAGCAGGGAAAACTATGCCTTGTTCTAAAGCTCTTTGGGAACCGCTTGCGTAGCCCCACACACCTGGGGGCTGCAGGCTTTCCTGCTGCCTTCAGCCTCAAAACCACCCTTTCCCACTTGGCGCCGCGCTAGGCCCAAAAATGGCCATATCTCAGGAGATTGGTCCCACGCCCAAAGAGCCAGCAGGGAAAACTATGCCTTGTTCTATAGCTCTTTGGGAACCGCTTGCGTAGCCCCACACACCTGGGGGCTGCAGGCTTTCCTGCTGCCTTCAGCCTCAAAACCACCCTTTCCCACTTGGCGCCGCGCCAGGCACAAAAATGGCCTTATCTGTGGAGATTGGTCCCATGCACAAAGAGCCAGCAGGGAAAACTATGCCTTGTTCTAAAGCTCTTTGGGAACCGCTTGCGTAGCCCCACAGACCTGGGGGCTGCAGGCTTTCCTGCTGCCTTCAGCCTCAAAACCACCCTTTCCCACTTGGCGCCGCGCTAGGCCCAAAAATGGCCATCTGTCTGGAGATTGGTCCCACGCCCAAAGAGCCAGCAGGGAAAACTATGCCTTGTTCTAAAGCTCTTTCGGAACCGCTAGCGTAGCCCCAGACACCTGGGGGCTGCAGGCTTTCCTGCTGCCTTCAGCCTCAAAACCACCCTTTCCCACTTGGCGTCACGCCAGGCCCAAAAATGGCCATCTGTCTGGAGATTGGTCCCACGCCCAAAGAGCCAGCAGGGAAAACTATGCCTTGTTCTAAAGCTCTTTCGGAACCGCTAGCGTAGCCCCAGACACCTGGGGGCTGCAGGCTTTCCTGCTGCCTTCAGCCTCAAAACCACCCTTTCCCACTTGGCGCCGCGCCAGGCCCAAAAATGGCCATCTGTCTGGAGACTGGTCCCACGCCCAAAGAGCCAGCAGGGAAAACTATGCCTTGTTCTCAAGCTCTTTCGGAACCGCTTGCGTAGCCCCACAGACCTGGGGGCTGCAGGCTTTCCTGCTGCCTTCAGCCTCAAAACCACCCTTTCCCACTTGGCGTCACGCCAGGCCCAAAAATGGCCATCTGTCTGGAGATTGGTCCCACGCCCAAAGAGACAGCAGGGAAAACTATGCCTTGTTCTAAAGCTCTTTGGGAACCTCTTGCTTAGCCCCACAGACCTGGGGGCTGCAGGCTTTCCTGCTGCCTTCAGCCTCAAAACCACCCTTTCCCACTTGGCGCCCCGCTACGCCCAAAAATGGCCATATCTCAGGAGATTGGTCCCACGCCCAAAGAGCCAGCCGGGAAAACTATGCCTTGTTCTATAGCTCTTTGGGAACCGCTTGCGTAGCCCCACACACCTGGGGGCTGCAGGCTTTCCTGCTGCCTTCAGCCTCAAAACCACCCTTTCCCACTTGGCGTCACGCCAGGCCCAAAAATGGCCATCTGTCTGGAGATTGGTCCCACGCCCAAAGAGCCAGCAGGGAAAACTATGCCTTGTTCTAAAGCTCTTTCGGAACCGCTAGCGTAGCCCCAGACACCTGGGGGCTGCAGGCTTTCCTGCTGCCTTCAGCCTCAAAACCACCCTTTCCCACTTGGCGCCGCGCCAGGCCCAAAAATGGCCATCTGTCTGGAGACTGGTCCCACGCCCAAAGAGCCAGCAGGGAAAACTATGCCTTGTTCTCAAGCTCTTTCGGAACCGCTTGCGTAGCCCCACAGACCTGGGGGCTGCAGGCTTTCCTGCTGCCTTCAGCCTCAAAACCACCCTTTCCCACTTGGCGTCACGCCAGGCCCAAAAATGGCCATCTGTCTGGAGATTGGTCCCACGCCCAAAGAGACAGCAGGGAAAACTATGCCTTGTTCTAAAGCTCTTTGGGAACCTCTTGCTTAGCCCCACAGACCTGGGGGCTGCAGGCTTTCCTGCTGCCTTCAGCCTCAAAACCACCCTTTCCCACTTGGCGCCCCGCTACGCCCAAAAATGGCCATATCTCAGGAGATTGGTCCCACGCCCAAAGAGCCAGCCGGGAAAACTATGCCTTGTTCTAAAGCTCTTTGGGAACCGCTTGCGTAGCCCCACACACCTGGGGGCTGCAGGCTTTCCTGCTGCCTTCAGCCTCAAAACCACCCTTTCCCACTTGGCGCCGCGCCAGGCACAAAAATGGCCTTATCTGTGGAGATTGGTCCCATGCACAAAGAGCCAGCAGGGAAAACTATGCCTTGTTCTAAAGCTCTTTGGGAACCGCTTGCGTAGCCCCACAGACCTGGGGGCTGCAGGCTTTCCTGCTGCCTTCAGCCTCAAAACCACCCTTTCCCACTTGGCGCCGCGCTAGGCCCAAAAAAGGCCATATCTCAGGAGATTGGTCCCACGCCCAAAGAGCCAGCAGGGAAAACTATGCCTTGTTCTCAAGCTCTTTGGGAACCGCTTGCGTAGCCCCACAGACCTGGGGGCTGCAGGCTTTCCTGCTGCCTTCAGCCTCAAAACCACGCTTTCCCACTGGGCGCCGCGCCAGACACAAAAATGGCCTTATCTGTGGAGATTGGTCCCACGCCCAAAGAGCCAGCAGGGAAAACTATGCCTTGTTCTAAAGCTCTTTGGGAACCGCTTGCGTAGCCCCACAGACCTGGGGGCTGCAGGCTTTCCTGCTGCCTTCAGCCTCAAAACCACCCTTTCCCACTTGGCACCGCGCCAGACACAAAAATGGCCTTATCTGTGGAGATTGGTCCCATGCACAAAGAGCCAGCAGGGAAAACTATGCCTTGTTCTCAATCTCTTTGGGAACCGCTTGCGTAGCCCCACACACCTGGGGGCTGCAGGCTTTCCTGCTGCCTTCAGCCTCAAAACCACCCTTTCCCACTTGGCGCCGCGCTAGGCCCAAAAATGGCCATATCTCAGGAGATTGGTCCCACGCCCAAAGAGCCAGCCGGGAAAACTATGCCTTGTTCTATAGCTCTTTGGGAACCGCTTGCGTAGCCCCACACACCTGGGGGCTGCAGGCTTTCCTGCTGCCTTCAGCCTCAAAACCACCCTTTCCCACTTGGCGCCGCGCCAGGCACAAAAATGGCCTTATCTGTGGAGATTGGTCCCATGCACAAAGAGCCAGCAGGGAAAACTATGCCTTGTTCTAAAGCTCTTTGGGAACCGCTTGCGTAGCCCCACACACCTGGGGGCTGCAGGCTTTCCTGCTGCCTTCAGCCTCAAAACCACCCTTTCCCACTTGGCGCCGCGCTAGGCCCAAAAAAGGCCATATCTCAGGAGATTGGTCCCACGCCCAAAGAGCCCGCAGGGAAAACTATGCCTTGTTCTCAAGCTCTTAGGGAACCGCTTGCGTAGCCCCACACACCTGGGGGCTGCAGGCTTTCCTGCTGCCTTCAGCCTCAAAACCACCCTTTCCCACTTGGCGCCGCGCCAGACACAAAAATGGCCTTATCTGTGGAGATTGGTCCCACGCCCAAGGAGCCAGCAGGGAAAACTATGCCTTGTTCTAAAGCTCTTTGGGAACCGCTTGCGTAGCCCCACACACCTGGGGGCTGCAGGCTTTCCTGCTGCCTTCAGCCTCAAAACCACCCTTTCCCACTTGGCACCGCGCCAGACACAAAAATGGCCTTATCTGTGGAGATTGGTCCCATGCACAAAGAGCCAGCAGGGAAAACTATGCCTTGTTCTATAGCTCTTTGGGAACCACTTGCGTAGCCCCACAGACCTGGGGGCTGCAGGCTTTCCTGCTGCCTTCAGCCTCAAAACCACCCTTTCCCACTTGGCGCCGCGCCAGGCCCAAAAATGGCCATCTGTCTGGAGATTGGTCCCACGCCCAAAGAGCCAGCAGGGAAAACTATGCCTTGTTCTCAAGCTCTTTGGGAACCGCTTGCGTAGCCCCACACACCTGGGGGCTGCAGGCTTTCCTGCTGCCTTCAGCCTCAAAACCATCCTTTCCCACTTGGCGCCGACCCAGGCCCAAAAATGGCCATCTGTCTGGAGATTGGTCCCACACCCAAAGAGCCAGCAGGGAAAACTATGCCTTGTTCTAAAGCTCTTTCGGAACCGCTAGCGTAGCCCCAGACACCTGGGGGCTGCAGGGTTTCCTGCTGCCTTCAGCCTCAAAACCACCCTTTCCCACTTGGCGCCGCGCCAGGCCTAAAAATGGCCATCTGTCTGGAGATTGGTCCCACGCCCAAAGAGACAGCAGGGAAAACTATGCCTTGTTCTAAAGCTCTTTGGGAACCGCTTGCGTAGCCCCACAGATCTGGGGGCTGCAGGCTTTCCTGCTGCCTTCAGCCTCAAAACCACCCTTTCCCACTTGGCGCCGCGCTAGGCCCAAAAATGGCCATCTGTCTGGAGACTGGTCCCACGCCCAAAGAGCCAGCAGGGAAAACTATGCCTTGTTCTAAAGCTCTTTCGGAACCGCTTGCGTAGCCCCACACACCTGGGGGCTGCAGGCTTTCCTGCTGCCTTCAGCCTCAAAACCACCCTTTCCCACTTGGCATCACGCCAGGCCCAAAAATGGCCATCTGTCTGGAGATTGGTCCCACGCCCAAAGAGACAGCAGGGAAAACTATGCCTTGTTCTAAAGCTCTTTCGGAACCGCTAGCGTAGCCCCAGACACCTGGGGGCTGCAGGGTTTCCTGCTGCCTTCAGCCTCAAAACCACCCTTTCCCACTTGGCGCCGCGCCAGACACAAAAATGGCCATTTGTCTGGAGATTGGTCCCACGCCCAAAGAGTCAGCAGGGAAAACTATGCCTTGTTCTATAACTCTTTGGGAACCGCTTGCGTAGCCCCACAGACCTGGGGGCTGCAGGCTTTCCTGCTGCCTTCAGCCTCAAAACCACCCTTTCCCACTTGGCGCCGCGCTAGGCCCAAAAATGGCCATATCTCAGGAGATTGGTCCCACGCCCAAAGAGCCAGCCGGGAAAACTATGCCTTGTTCTATAGCTCTTTGGGAACCGCTTGCGTAGCCCCACACACCTGGGGGCTGCAGGCTTTCCTGCTGCCTTCAGCCTCAAAACCACCATTTCCCACTTGGCGCCGCGCCAGGCACAAAAATGGCCTTATCTGTGGAGATTGGTCCCATGCACAAAGAGCCAGCAGGGAAAACTATGCCTTGTTCTAAAGCTCTTTGGGAACCGCTTGCGTAGCCCCACAGACCTGGGGGCTGCAGGCTTTCCTGCTGCCTTCAGCCTCAAAACCACCCTTTCCCACTTGGCGCCGCGCTAGGCCCAAAAATGGCCATCTGTCTGGAGATTGGTCCCACGCCCAAAGAGCCAGCAGGGAAAACTATGCCTTGTTCTAAAGCTCTTTCGGAACCGCTAGCGTAGCCCCAGACACCTGGGGGCTGCAGGCTTTCCTGCTGCCTTCAGCCTCAAAACCACCCTTTCCCACTTGGCGTCACGCCAGGCCCAAAAATGGCCATCTGTCTGGAGATTGGTCCCACGCCCAAAGAGCCAGCAGGGAAAACTATGCCTTGTTCTAAAGCTCTTTCGGAACCGCTAGCGTAGCCCCAGACACCTGGGGGCTGCAGGCTTTCCTGCTGCCTTCAGCCTCAAAACCACCCTTTCCCACTTGGCGCCGCGCCAGGCACAAAAATGGCCATCTCTCTGGAGACTGGTCCCACGCCCAAAGAGCCAGCAGGGAAAACTATGCCTTGTTCTAAAGCTCTTTGGGAACCGCTTGCGTAGCCCCACACACCTGGGGGCTGCAGGCTTTCCTGCTGCCTTCAGCCTCAAAACCACCCTTTCCCACTTGGCGCCGCGCCAGGCACAAAAATGGCCTTATCTGTGGAGATTGGTCCCACGCCCAAAGAGCCAGCAGGGAAAACTTTGCCTTGTTCTAAAGCTCTTTGGGAACTGCTTGCGTAGCCCCACACACCTGGGGGCTGCAGGCTTTCCTGCTGCCTTCAGCCTCAAAACCACCCTTTCCCACTTGGCGCCGCGCTAGGCCCAAAAAAGGCCATATCTCAGGAGATTGGTCCCACGCCCAAAGAGCCAGCAGGGAAAACTATGCCTTGTTCTAAAGCTCTTTCGGAACCGCTAGCGTAGCCCCAGACACCTGGGGGCTGCAGGGTTTCCTGCTGCCTTCAGCCTCAAAACCACCCCTTCCCACTTGGCACCGCGCCAGGCCCAAAAATGGCCATCGGTTTAGAGATTGGTCCCACGCCCAAAGAGCCAGCAGGGAAAACTATGCCTTGTTCTCAAGCTCTTTGGGAACCGCTTGCGTAGCCCCACAGATCTGGGGGCTGCAGGCTTTCCTGCTGCCTTCAGCCTCAAAACCACCCTTTCCCACTTGGCGCCGCGCCAGGCACAAAAATGGCCATCTCTCTGGAGACTGGTCCCACGCCCAAAGAGCCAGCAGGGAAAACTATGCCTTGTTCTCAAGCTCTTTGGGAACCGCTTGCGTAGCCCCACACACCTGGGGGCTGCAGGCTTTCCTGCTGCCTTCAGCCTCAAAACCACCCTTTCCCACTTGGCGCCGTGCCAGACACAAAAATGGCCTTATCTGTGGAGATTGGTCCCACGCCCAAAGAGCCAGCAGGGAAAACTTTGCCTTGTTCTAAAGCTCTTTGGGAACTGCTTGCGTAGCCCCACACACCTGGGGGCTGCAGGCTTTCCTGCTGCCTTCAGCCTCAAAACCACCCTTTCCCACTTGGTGCCGCGCCAGGCCCAAAAAAGGCCATATCTCAGGAGATTGGTCCCACGCCCAAAGAGCCAGCAGGGAAAACTATGCCTTGTTCTAAAGCTCTTTCGGAACCGCTTGCGTAGCCCAACAGACCTAGGGGCTGCAGGCTTTCCTGCTGCCTACAGCCTCAAAACCACCCTTTCCCACATGGCGCCGCACCAGGCCCAAAAATGGCCATCTGTCTGGAGATTGGTCCCACTCCCAAAGAGCCAGCAGGGAAAACTATGCCTTGTTCTCAAGCTCTTTGGGAACCGCTTGCGTAGCCCCACAGACCTGGGGGCTGCAGGCTTTCCTGCTGCCTTCAGCCTCAAAACCACCCTTTCCCACTTGGCGCCGCGCCAGGCACAAAAATGGCCATCTGTCTGGAGATTGGTCCCACGCCCAAAGAGCCAGCAGGGAAAACTATGCCTTGTTCTAAAGCTCTTTGGGAACCGCTTGCGTAGCCCCACAGACCTGGGGGCTGCAGGCTTTCCTGCTGCCTTCAGCCTCAAAACCACCCTTTCCCACTTGGCGTCACGCCAGGCCCAAAAATGGCCATCTGTCTGGAGATTGGTCCCACGCCCAAAGAGCCAGCAGGGAAAACTATGCCTTGTTCTAAAGCTCTTTCGGAACCGCTTGCGTAGCCCCACACACCTGGGGGCTGCAGGCTTTCCTGCTGCCTTCAGCCTCAAAACCACCCTTTCCCACTTGGCGTCACGCCAGGCCCAAAAATGGCCATCTGTCTGTAGATTGGTCCCATGCCCAAAGAGCCAGCAGGGAAAACTATGCCGTGTTCTATAGCTCTTTGGGAACCGCTTGCGTAGCCCCACAGACCTGGGGGCTGCAGGCTTTCCTGCTGCCTTCAGCCTCAAAACCACCCTTTCCCACTTGGCGCCTCGCCAGGCCCAAAAATGGCCATCTGTCTGGAGATTGGTCCCACGCCCAAAGAGCCAGCAGGGAAAACTATGCCTTGTTCTAAAGCTCTTTGGGAACCGCTTGCGTAGCCCCACATACTTCGGGGCTGCAGGCTTTCCTGCTGCCTTCAGCCTCACACCACCCTTTCCCACTTGGCGCCGCGCCAGGCACAAAAATGGCATTATCTCTGGAGATTGGTCCCATGCACAAAGAGCCAGCAGGAAAAACTATGCCTTGTTCTAAAGCTCTTTGGGAACCGCTTGCGTAGCCCCACACACCTGGGGGCTGCAGGCTTTCCTGCTGCCTTCAGCCTCAAAACCACCCTTTTCCACTTGGCATCACGCCAGGCCCAAAAATGGCCATATCTCTGGAGATTGGTCCCACGCCCAAAGAGCCAGCAGGGAAAACTATGCCTTGCTCTCAAGCTCTTTGGGAACCGCTTGCGTAGCCCCACAGACCTGGGGGCTGCAGGCTTTCCTGCTGCCTTCAGCCTCAAAACCACCCTTTTCCACTTGGCGTCACGCCAGGCCCAAAAATGGCCATCTGTCTGGAGATTGGTCCCACGCCCAAAGAGCCAGCAGGGAAAACTATGCCTTGTTCTAAAGCTCTTTGGGAACCGCTTGCGTAGCCCCACACACCTGGGGGCTGCAGGCTTTCCTGCTGCCTTCAGCCTCAAAACCACCCTTTCCCACTTGGCGCCGCGCCAGGCACTAAAATGGACATCTGTCTGGAGATTGTTCACACGCCCAAATAGCCAGCAGGGAAAAGTATGCCTTTTTTTAAAGCTCTTTGGGAACCGCTTGTGTAGCCCCACACACCTGGGGGCTGCAGGCTTTCCTGCTGCCTTCAGCCTCAAAACCACCCTTTCCCACATGGCGCCGCACCAGGCCCAAAAATGGCCATCTGTCTGGAGATTGGTCCCACGCCCAAAGAGCCAGCAGGGAAAACTATGCCTTGTTCTCAAGCTCTTTGGGAACCGCTTGCGTAGCCCCACAGACCTGGGGGCTGCAGGCTTTCCTGCTGCCTTCAGCCTCAAAACCACCCTTTCCCACTTGGCGCCGCGCCAGGCACAAAAATGGCCATCTGTCTGGAGATTGGTCCCACGCCCAAAGAGCCAGCAGGGAAAACTATGCCTTGTTCTAAAGCTCTTTGGGAACCGCTTGCGTAGCCCCACAGACCTGGGGGCTGCAGGCTTTCCTGCTGCCTTCAGCCTCAAAACCACCCTTTCCCACTTGGCGTCACGCCAGGCCCAAAAATGGCCATCTGTCTGGAGATTGGTCCCACGCCCAAAGAGCCAGCAGGGAAAACTATGCCTTGTTCTAAAGCTCTTTGGGAACCGCTTGCTTAGCCCCACACACCTGGGGGCTGCAGGCTTTCCTGCTGCCTTCAGCCTCAAAACCACCCTTTCCCACTTGGCGTCACGCCAGGCCCAAAAATGGCCATCTGTCTGGAGATTGGTCCCACGCCCAAAGAGCCAGCAGGGAAAACTATGCCTTGTTCTAAAGCTCTTTCGGAACCGCTTGCGTAGCCCCACACACCTGGGGGCTGCAGGCTTTCCTGCTGCCTTCAGCCTCAAAACCACCCTTTCCCACTTGGCGTCACGCCAGGCCCAAAAATGGCCATCTGTCTGTAGATTGGTCCCACGCCCAAAGAGCCAGCAGGGAAAACTATGCCTTGTTCTATAGCACTTTGGGAACCGCTTGCGTAGCCCCACAGACCTGGGGGCTGCAGGCTTTCCTGCTGCCTTCAGCCTCAAAACCACCCTTTCCCACTTGGCGCCTCGCCAGGCCCAAAAATGGCCATCTGTCTGGAGATTGGTCCCACGCCCAAAGAGCCAGCAGGGAAAACTATGCCTTGTTCTAAAGCTCTTTGGGAACCGCTTGCGTAGCCCCACATACTTGGGGGCTGCAGGCTTTCCTGCTGCCTTCAGCCTCACACCACCCTTTCCCACTTGGCGCCGCGCCAGGCACAAAAATGGCATTATCTCTTGAGATTGGTCCCATGCACAAAGAGCCAGCAGGAAAAACTATGCCTTGTTCTCAAGCTCTTTGGGAACCGCTTGCGTAGCCCCAGACACCTGGGGGCTGCAGGGTTTCCTGCTGCCTTCAGCCTCAAAACCACCCTTTCCCACTTGGCGCCGCGCCAGGCCCAAAAATGGCCATCTGTCTGGAGATTGGTCCCACGCCCAAAGAGACAGCAGGGAAAACTATGCCTTGTTCTAAAGCTCTTTCGGAACCGCTAGCGTAGCCCCAGACACCTGGGGGCTGCAGGGTTTCCTGCTGCCTTCAGCCTCAAAACCACCCCTTTCCACTTGGTGCCGCGCCAGACCCAAAAATGGCCATCGGTTTAGAGATTGGTCCCACGCCCAAAGAGCCAGCAGGGAAAACTATGCCTTGTTCTCAAGCTCTTTGGGAACCGCTTGCGTAGCCCCACAGATCTGGGGGCTGCAGGCTTTCCTGCTGCCTTCAGCCTCAAAACCACCCTTTCCCACTTGGCGCCGCGCTAGGCCCAAAAATGGCCATCTGTCTGGAGACTGGTCCCACGCCCAAAGAGCCAGCAGGGAAAACTATGCCTTGGTCTCAAGCTCTTTCGGAACCGCTTGCGTAGCCCCACACACCTGGGGGCTGCAGGCTTTCCTGCTGCCTTCAGCCTCAAAACCACCCTTTCCCACTTGGCGTCACGCCAGGCCCAAAAATGGCCATCTGTCTGGAGATTGGGCCCACGCCCAAAGAGACAGCAGGGAAAACTATGCCTTGTTCTAAAGCTCTTTGGGAACCTCTTGCTTAGCCCCACAGACCTGGGGGCTGCAGGCTTTCCTGCTGCCTTCAGCCTCAAAACCACCCTTTCCCACTTGGCGCCGCGCCAGACACAAAAATGGCCATTTGTCTGGAGATTGGTCCCACGCCCAAAGAGTCAGCAGGGAAAACTATGCCTTGTTCTAAAGCTCTTTGGGAACCGCTTGCGTAGCCCCACACACCTGGGGGCTGCAGGCTTTCCTGCTGCCTTCAGCCTCAAAACCACCCTTTCCCACTTGGCGCCGCGCCAGGCACAAAAATGGCCTTATCTGTGGAGATTGGTCCCATGCACAAAGAGCCAGCAGGGAAAACTATGCCTTGTTCTAAAGCTCTTTTGGAACCGCTTGCGTAGCCCCACAGACCTGGGGGCTGCAGGCTTTCCTGCTGCCTTCAGCCTCAAAACCACCCTTTCCCACTTGGCGCCGTGCTAGGCCCAAAAATGGCCATCTGTCTGGAGATTGGTCCCACGCCCAAAGAGCCAGCAGGGAAAACTATGCCTTGTTCTAAAGCTCTTTCGGAACCGCTAGCGTAGCCCCAGACACCTGGGGGCTGCAGGCTTTCCTGCTGCCTTCAGCCTCAAAACCACCCTTTCCCACTTGGCGTCACGCCAGGCCCAAAAATGGCCATCTGTCTGGAGATTGGTCCCACGCCCAAAGAGCCAGCAGGGAAAACTATGCCTTGTTCTAAAGCTCTTTCGGAACCGCTAGCGTAGCCCCAGACACCTGGGGGCTGCAGGGTTTCCTGCTGCCTTCAGCCTCAAAACCACCCCTTCCCACTTGGCGCCGCGCCAGGCCCAAAAATGGCCATCGGTTTAGAGATTGGTCCCACGCCCAAAGAGCCAGCAGGGAAAACTATGCCTTGTTCTCAAGCTCTTTGGGAACCGCTTGCGTAGCCCCACACACCTGGGGGCTGCAGGCTTTCCTGCTGCCTTCAGCCTCAAAACCACCCTTTCCCACTTGGCGCCGCGCCAGGCACAAAAATGGCCATCTCTCTGGAGACTGGTCCCACGCCAAAAGAGCCAGCCGGGAAAACTATGCCTTGTTCTCAAGCTCTTTGGGAACCGCTTGCTTAGCCCCACACACCTGGGGGCTGCAGGCTTTCCTGCTGCCTTCAGCCTCAAAACCACCCTTTCCCACTTGGTGCCGTGCCAGACACAAAAATGGCCTTATCTGTGGAGATTGGTCCCACGCCCAAAGAGCCAGCAGGGAAAACTTTGCCTTGTTCTAAAGCTCTTTGGGAACTGCTTGCGTAGCCCCACACACCTGGGGGCTGCAGGCTTTCCTGCTGCCTTCAGCCTCAAAACCACCCTTTCCCACTTGGCGCCGCGCTAGGCCCAAAAAAGGCCATATCTCAGGAGATTGGTCCCACGCCCAAAGAGCCAGCAGGGAAAACTATGCCTTGTTCTAAAGCTCTTTCGGAACCGCTTGCGTAGCCCCACACACCTGGGGGCTGCAGGCTTTCCTGCTGCCTTCAGCCTCAAAACCACCCTTTCCCACTTGGCGCCGCGCCAGGCACTAAAATGGACATCTGTCTGGAGATTGTTCACACGCCCAAAGAGCCAGCAGGGAAAAGTATGCCTTTTTTTAAAGCTCTTTGGGAACCGCTTGCGTAGCCCCACACACCTGGGGGCTGCAGGGTTTCCTGCTGCCTTCAGCCTCAAAACCACCCTTTCCCACTTGGCGCCGCACCAGGCCCAAAAATGGCCATCTGTCTGGAGATTGGTCCCACGCCCAAAGAGCCAGCAGGGAAAACTATGCCTTGTTCTAAAGCTCTTTCGGAACCGCTAGCGTAGCCCCAGACACCTGGGGGCTGCAGGGTTTCCTGCTGCCTTCAGCCTCAAAACCACCCCTTCCCACTTGGTGCCGCGCCAGACCCAAAAATGGCCATCGGTTTAGAGATTGGTCCCACGCCCAAAGAGCCAGCAGGGAAAACTATGCCTTGTTCTAAAGCTCTTTGGGAACCGCTTGCGTAGCCCCACACACCTGGGGGCTGCAGGCTTTCCTGCTGCCTTCAGCCTCAAAACCACCCTTTCCCACTTGGCGCCGCGCTAGGCCCAAAAATGGCCATCTGTCTGGAGACTGGTCCCACGCCCAAAGAGCCAGCAGGGAAAACTATGCCTTGTTCTCAAGCTCTTTCGGAACCGCTTGCGTAGCCCCACACACCTGGGGGCTGCAGGCTTTCCTGCTGCCTTCAGCCTCAAAACCACCCTTTCCCACTTGGCGTCACGCCAGGCCCAAAAATGGCCATCTGTCTGGAGATTGGTCCCACGCCCAAAGAGACAGCAGGGAAAACTATGCCTTGTTCTAAAGCTCTTTGGGAACCTCTTGCTTAGCCCCACAGACCTGGGGGCTGCAGGCTTTCCTGCTGCCTTCAGCTTCAAAACCACCCTTTCCCACTTGGGGTCACGCCAGGCCCAAAAATGGCCATCTGCCTGGAGATTGGTCCCACGCCCAAAGAGCCAGCAGGGAAAACTATGCCTTGTTCTAAAGCTCTTTCGGAACCGCTAGCGTAGCCCCAGACACCTGGGGGCTGCAGGCTTTCCTGCTGCCTTCAGCCTCAAAACCACCCTTTCCCACTTGGCGTCACGCCAGGCCCAAAAATGGCCATCTGTCTGGAGATTGGTCCCACGCCCAAAGAGCCAGCAGGGAAAACTATGCCTTGTTCTAAAGCTCTTTCGGAACCGCTAGCGTAGCCCCAGACACCTGGGGGCTGCAGGGTTTCCTGCTGCCTTCAGCCTCAAAACCACCCTTTCCCACATGGCGCCGCACCAGGCCCAAAAATGGCCATCTGTCTGGAGATTGGTCCCACGCCCAAAGAGCCAGCAGGGAAAACTATGCCTTGTTCTCAAGCTCTTTGGGAACCGCTTGCGTAGCCCCACAGACCTGGGGGCTGCAGGCTTTCCTGCTGCCTTCAGCCTCAAAACCACCCTTTCCCACTTGGCGTCACGCCAGGCCCAAAAATGGCCATCTGTCTGGAGATTGGTCCCACGCCCAAAGAGCCAGCAGGGAAAACTATGCCTTGTTCTAAAGCTCTTTGGGAACCGCTTGCTTAGCCCCACACACCTGGGGGCTGCAGGCTTTCCTGCTGCCTTCAGCCTCAAAACCACCCTTTCCCACTTGGCGTCACGCCAGGCCCAAAAATGGCCATCTGTCTGGAGATTGGTCCCACGCCCAAAGAGCCAGCAGGGAAAACTATGCCTTGTTCTAAAGCTCTTTGGGAACCGCTTGCTTAGCCCCACACACCTGGGGGCTGCAGGCTTTCCTGCTGCCTTCAGCCTCAAAACCACCCTTTCCCACTTGGCGTCACGCCAGGCCCAAAAATGGCCATCTGTCTGTAGATTGGTCCCACGCCCAAAGAGCCAGCAGGGAAAACTATGCCTTGTTCTATAGCTCTTTGGGAACCGCTTGCGTAGCCCCACACACCTGGGGGCTGCAGGCTTTCCTGCTGCCTTCAGCCTCAAAACCACCCTTTCCCACTTGGCGCCTCGCCAGGCCCAAAAATGGCCATCTGTCTGGAGATTGGTCCCACGCCCAAAGAGCCAGCAGGGAAAACTATGCCTTGTTCTATAGCTCTTTGGGAACCGCTTGCGTAGCCCCACACACCTGGGGGCTGCAGGCTTTCCTGCTGCCTTCAGCCTCAAAACCACCCTTTCCCACTTGGCGCCGCGCCAGGCACAAAAATGGCATTATCTCTGGAGATTGGTCCCATGCACAAAAAGCCAGCAGGAAAAACTATGCCTTGTTCTAAAGCTCTTTGGGAACCGCTTGCGTAGCCCCACACACCTGGGGGCTGCAGGCTTTCCTGCTGCCTTCAGCCTCAAAACCACCCTTTTCCACTTGGCATCACGCCAGGCCCAAAAATGGCCATCTGCCTGGAGATTGGTCCCACGCCCAAAGAGCCAGCAGGGAAAACTATGCCTTGCTCTCAAGCTCTTTGGGAACCGCTTGCGTAGCCCCAAAGACCTGGGGGCTGCAGGCTTTCCTGCTGCCTTCAGCCTCAAAACCACCCTTTTCCACTTGGCGTCACGCCAGGCCCAAAAATGGCCATCTGTCTGGAGATTGGTCCCACGCCCAAAGAGCCAGCAGGGAAAACTATGCCTTGTTCTAAAGCTCTTTGGGAACCGCTTGCGTAGCCCCACACACCTGGGGGCTGCAGGCTTTCCTGCTGCCTTCAGCCTCAAAACCACCCTTTCCCACTTGGCGCCGCGCCAGGCACTAAAATGGACATCTGTCTGGAGATTGTTCACACGCCCAAAGAGCCAGCAGGGAAAAGTATGCCTTTTTTTAAAGCTCTTTGGGAACCGCTTGCGTAGCCCCACACACCTGGGGGCTGCAGGCTTTCCTGCTGCCTTCAGCCTCAAAACCACCCTTTCCCACTTGGCGCTGCGCCAGGCACAAAAATGGCCTTATCTGTGGAGATTGGTCCCATGCACAAAGAGCCAGCAGGGAAAACTATGCCTTGTTCTAAAGCTCTTTGGGAACCGCTTGCGTAGCCCCACAGACCTGGGGGCTGCAGGCTTTCCTGCTGCCTTCAGCCTCAAAACCACCCTTTCCCACTTGGCGCCGCGCCAGGCCCAAAAAAGGCCATATCTCAGGAGATTGGTCCCACGCCCAAAGAGCCAGCAGGGAAAACTATGCCTTGTTCTCAAGCTCTTTGGGAACCGCTTGCGTAGCCCCACAGACCTGGGGGCTGCAGGCTTTCCTGCTGCCTTCAGCCTCAAAACCACCCTTTCCCACTTGGCGCCGTGCCAGACACAAAAATGGGCTTATCTGTGGAGATTGGTCCCACGCCCAAAGAGCCAGCAGGGAAAACTATGCCTTGTTCTAAAGCTCTTTGGGAACCGCTTGCGTAGCCCCACACACCTGGGGGCTGCAGGCTTTCCTGCTGCCTTCAGCCTCAAAACCACCCTTTCCCACTTGGCACCGCGCCAGGCACAAAAATGGCCATCTGTCTGGAGATTGGTCCCACGCCCAAAGAGCCAGCAGGGAAAACTATGCCTTCTTCTAAAGCTCTTTCGGAACCGCTAGCGTAGCCCCAGACACCTGGGGGCTGCAGGGTTTCCTGCTGCCTTCAGCCTCAAAACCACCCTTTCCCACTTGGCGCCGCGCCAGGCCCAAAAATGGCCATCTGTCTGGAGATTGGTCCCACGCCCAAAGAGCCAGCAGGGAAAACTATGCCTTGTTCTAAAGCTCTTTCGGAACCGCTAGCGTAGCCCCAGACACCTGGGGGCTGCAGGGTTTCCTGCTGCCTTCAGCCTCAAAACCACCCCTTCCCACTTGGCGCCGCGCCAGGCCCAAAAATGGCCATCGGTTTAGAGATTGGTCCCCCGCCCAAAGAGCCAGCAGGGAAAACTATGCCTTGTTCTAAAGCTCTTTGGGAACCGCTTGCGTAGCCCCACAGATCTGGGGGCTGCAGGCTTTCCTGCTGCCTTCAGCCTCAAAACCACCCTTTCCCACTTGGCGCCGCGCCAGGCCCAAAAATGGCCATCTGTCTGGAGACTGGTCCCACGCCCAAAGAGCCAGCAGGGAAAACTATGCCTTGTTCTCAAGCTCTTTGGGAACCGCTTGCGTAGCCCCATACACCTGGGGGCTGCAGGCTTTCCTGCTGCCTTCAGCCTCAAAACCACCCTTTCCCACTTGGCGCCGCGCCAGACAGAAAAATGACCATTTGTCTGGAGATTGGTCCCACGCCCAAAGAGTCAGCAGGGAAAACTATGCCTTGTTCTAAAGCTCTTTGGGAACCGCTTGCTTAGCCCCACACACCTGGGGGCTGCAGGCTTTCCTGCTGCCTTCAGCCTCAAAACCACCCTTTCCCACTTGGCGCCGCGCTAGGCCCAAAAATGGCCATATCTCAGGAGATTGGTCCCACGCCCAAAGAGCCAGCAGGGAAAACTATGCCTTGTTCTATAGCTCTTTGGGAACCGCTTGCGTAGCCCCACACACCTGGGGGCTGCAGGCTTTCCTGCTGCCTTCAGCCTCAAAACCACCCTTTCCCACTTGGCGCCGCGCCAGACACAAAAATGGCCATATCTCAGGAGATTGGTCCCACGCCCAAAGAGCCAGCAGGGAAAACTATGCCTTGTTCTAAAGCTCTTTGGGAACCGCTTGCGTAGCCCCACACACCTGGGGGCTGCAGGCTTTCCTGCTGCCTTCAGCCTCAAAACCACCCTTTCCCACTTGGCACCGCGCCAGACACAAAAATGGCCTTATCTGTGGAGATTGGTCCCATGCACAAAGAGCCAGCAGGGAAAACTATGCCTTGTTCTATAGCTCTTTGGGAACCGCTTGCGTAGCCCCAGACACCTGGGGGCTGCAGGCTTTCCTGCTGCCTTCAGCCTCAAAACCACCCTTTCCCACTTGGCGCCGCGCCAGGCCCAAAAATGGCCATCTGTCTGGAGATTGGTCCCACGCCCAAAGAGACAGCAGGGAAAACTATGCCTTGTTCTAAAGCTCTTTCGGAACCGCTAGCGTAGCGCCAGACACCTGGGGGCTGCAGGGTTTCCTGCTGCCTTCAGCCTCAAAACCACCCTTTCCCACTTGGCGCCGCGCCAGGCACAAAAATGGCCATCTGTCTGGAGATTGGTCCCACGCCCAAAGAGCCAGCAGGGAAAACTATGCCTTGTTCTCAAGCTCTTTGGGAACCGCTTGCGTAGCCCCACACACCTGGGGGCTGCAGGCTTTCCTGCTGCCTTCAGCCTCAAAACCACCCTTTCCCACTTGGCGTCACGCCAGGCCCAAAAATGGCCATCTGTCTGGAGATTGGTCCCACGCCCAAAGAGACAGCAGGGAAAACTATGCCTTGTTCTAAAGCTCTTTGGGAACCTCTTGCTTAGCCCCACAGACCTGGGGGCTGCAGGCTTTCCTGCTGCCTTCAGCCTCAAAACCACCCTTTCCCACTTGGCGTCACGCCAGGCCCAAAAATGGCCATCTGTCTGAAGATTGGTCCCACGCCCAAAGAGCCAGCAGGGAAAACTATGCCTTGTTCTAAAGCTCTTTCGGAACCGCTTGCGTAGCCCCACACACCTGGGGGCTGCAGGCTTTCCTGCTGCCTTCAGCCTCAAAACCACCCTTTCCCACTTGGCGCCGCGCCAGACAGAAAAATGGCCATTTGTCTGGAGATTGGTCCCACGCCCAAAGAGTCAGCAGGGAAAACTATGCCTTGTTCTAAAGCTCTTTGGGAACCGCTTGCTTAGCCCCACACACCTGGGGGCTGCAGGCTTTCCTGCTGCCTTCAGCCTCAAAACCACCCTTTCCCACTTGGCGCCGCGCTAGGCCCAAAAATGGCCATATCTCAGGAGATTGGTCCCACGCCCAAAGAGCCAGCAGGGAAAACTATGCCTTGTTCTAAAGCTCTTTGGGAACCGCTTGCTTAGCCCCACACACCTGGGGGCTGCAGGCTTTCCTGCTGCCTTCAGCCTCAAAACCACCCTTTCCCACTTGGCGCCGCGCTAGGCCCAAAAATGGCCATATCTCAGGAGATTGGTCCCACGCCCAAAGAGCCAGCCGGGAAAACTATGCCTTGTTCTAAAGCTCTTTCGGAACCGCTTGCGTAGCCCCACACACCTGGGGGCTGCAGGGTTTCCTGCTGCCTTCAGCCTCAAAACCACCCTTTCCCACTTGGCGCCGCGCCAGGCCCAAAAATGGCCATCTGTCTGGAGATTGGTCCCACGCCCAAAGAGACAGCAGGGAAAACTATGCCTTGTTCTATAGCTATTTCGGAACCGCTAGCGTAGCCCCAGACACCTGGGGGCTGCAGGGTTTCCTGCTGCCTTCAGCCTCAAAACCACCCCTTCCCACTTGGCGCCGCGCCAGGCCCAAAAATGGCCATCGGTTTAGAGATTGGTCCCACGCCCAAAGAGCCAGCAGGGAAAACTATGCCTTGTTCTCAAGCTCTTTGGGAACCGCTCGCATAGCCCCACAGATCTGGGGGCTGCAGGCTTTCCTGCTGCCTTCAGCCTCAAAACCACCCTTTCCCACTTGGCGCCGCGCTAGGCCCAAAAATGGCCATATCTCAGGAGATTGGTCCCACGCCCAAAGAGCTAGCCGGGAAAACTATGCCTTGTTCTATAGCTCTTTGGGAACCGCTTGCGTATCCCCACACACCTGGGGGCTGCAGGCTTTCCTGCTGCCTTCAGCCTCAAAACCACCCTTTCCCACTTGGCACCGCGCCAGACACAAAAATGGCCTTATCTGTGGAGATTGGTCCCATGCACAAAGAGCCAGCAGGGAAAACTATGCCTTGTTCTATAGCTCTTTGGGAACCGCTTGCGTAGCCCCACACACCTGGGGGCTGCAGGCTTTCCTGCTGCCTTCAGCCTCAAAACCACCCTTTCCCACTTGGTGCCGCGCCAGGCACAAAAATGGCCTTATCTGTGGAGATTGGTCCCATGCACAAAGAGCCAGCAGGGAAAACTATGCCTTGTTCTAAAGCTCTTTCGGAACCGCTTGCGTAGCCCCACACACCTGGGGGCTGCAGGCTTTCCTGCTGCCTTCAGCCTCAAAACCACCCTTTCCCACTTGGCGCCGCGCCATGCCCAAAAATGGCCATCTGTCTGGAGATTGGTCCCACGCCCAAAGAGCCAGCAGGGAAAACTATGCCTTGTTCTAAAGCTCTTTCGGAACCGCTTGCGTAGCCCCACACACCTGGGGGCTGCAGGCTTTCCTGCTGCCTTCAGCCTCAAAACCACCCTTTCCTACTTGGCGCCGCGCCAGACACAAAAATGGCCTTATCTGTGGAGACTGGTCCCACGCCCAAAGAGCCAGCAGGGAAAACTATGCCTTGTTCTAAAGCTCTTTGGGAACCGCTTGCGTAGCCCCACACACCTGGGGGCTGCAGGCTTTCCTGCTGCCTTCAGCCTCAAAACCACCCTTTCCCACTTGGCGTCACGCCAGGCCCAAAAATGGCCATCTGCCTGGAGATTGGTCCCACGCCCAAAGAGCCAGCAGGGAAAAATATGCCTTGTTCTAAAGCTCTTTCGGAACCGCTTGCGTAGCCCCACACACCTGGGGGCTGCAGGCTTTCCTGCTGCCTTCAGCCTCAAAACCACCCTTTCCCACTTGGCGTCACGCCAGGCCCAAAAATGGCCATCTGTCTGTACATTGGTCCCACGCCCAAAGAGCCAGCAGGGAAAACTATGCCTTGTTCTCAAGCTCTTTGGGAACCGCTTGCGTAGCCCCACACACCTGGGGGCTGCAGGCTTTCCTGCTGCCTTCAGCCTCAAAACCATCCTTTCCCACTTGGCGCCTCGCTAGGCCCAAAAATGGCCATCTGTCTGGAGATTGGTCCCACGCCCAAAGAGCCAGCAGGGAAAACTATGCCTTGTTCTAAAGCTCTTTGGGAACCGCTTGCGTAGCCCCACACACTTGGGGGCTGCAGGCTTTCCTGCTGCCTTCAGCCTCACACCACCCTTTCCCACTTGGCGCCGCGCCAGGCACAAAAATGGCATTATCTCTGGAGATTGGTCCCATGCACAAAGAGCCAGCAGGAAAAACTATGCCTTGTTCTAAAGCTCTTTGGGAACCGCTTGCGTAGCCCCACAGACCTGGGGGCTGCAGGCTTTCCTGCTGCCTTCAGCCTCAAAACCACCCTTTCCCACTTGGCGCCGCGCCAGACACAAAAATGGCCATTTGTCTGGAGATTGGTCCCACGCCCAAAGAGCCAGCAGGGAAAACTATGCCTTGTTCTATAACTCTTTGGGAACCGCTTGCTTAGCCCCACACACCTGGGGGCTGCAGGCTTTCCTGCTGCCTTCAGCCTCAAAACCACCCTTTCCCACTTGGCGCCGCGCCAGGCACAAAAATGGCCTTATCTGTGGAGATTGGTCCCATGCACAAAGAGCCAGCAGGGAAAACTATGCCTTGTTCTAAAGCTCTTTGGGAACCGCTTGCGTAGCCCCACAGACCTGGGGGCTGCAGGCTTTCCTGCTGCCTTCAGCCTCAAAACCACCCTTTCCCACTTGGCACCGCACTAGGCCCAAAAAAGGCCATATCTCAGGAGATTGGTCCCACGCCCAAAGAGCCAGCAGGGAAAACTATGCCTTGTTCTCAAGCTCTTTGGGAACCGCTTGCGTAGCCCCACACACCTGGGGGCTGCAGGCTTTCCTGCTGCCTTCAGCCTCAAAACCACCCTTTCCCACTTGGCGCCGCGCTAGGCCCAAAAATGACCTTATCTGTGGAGATTGGTCCCACGCCCAAAGAGCCAGCAGGGAAAACTATGCCTTGTTCTAAAGCTCTTTGGGAACCACTTGCGTAGCCTCACACACCTGGGGGCTGCAGGCTTTCCTGCTGCCTTCAGCCTCAAAACAACCCTTTCCCACTTGGCACCGCGCCAGACACAAAAATGGCCTTATCTGTGGAGATTGGTCCCATGCACAAAGAGCCAGCAGGGAAAACTATGCCTTGTTCTATAGCTCTTTGGGAACCGCTTGCGTAGCCCCACAGACCTGGGGGATGCAGGCTTTCCTGCTGCCTTCAGCCTCAAAACCACCCTTTTCCACTTGGCGTCACGCCAGGCACTAAAATGGCCATCTGTCTGGAGATTGGTCCCACGCCCAAAGAGCCAGCAGGGAAAAGTATGCCTTTTTTTAAAGCTCTTTGGGAACCGCTTGCGTAGCCCCACAGACCTGGGGGCTGCAGGCTTTCCTGCTGCCTTCAGCCTCAAAACCACCCTTTCCCACTTGGCGCCGCGCCAGACACAAAAATGGCCATTTGTCTGGAGATTGGTCCCACGCCCAAAGAGCCAGCAGGGAAAATTATGCCTTGTTCTAAAGCTCTTTGGGAACCGCTTGCGTAGCCCCACAGACCTGGGGGCTGCAGGCTTTCCTGCTGCCTTCAGCCTCAAAACCACCCTTTCCCACTTGGCGCCGCGCTAGGCCCAAAAAAGGCCATATCTCAGGAGATTGGTCCCACGCCCAAAGAGCCAGCAGGGAAAACTATGCCTTGTTCTCAAGCTCTTTGGGAACCGCTTGCGTAGCCCCACACACCTGGGGGCTGCAGGCTTTCCTGCTGCCTTCAGCCTCAAAACCACCCTTTCCCACTTGGCGCCGCGCCAGACACAAAAATGGCCATATCTGTGGAGATTGGTCCCACGCCCAAAGAGCCAGCAGGGAAAACTATGCCTTGTTCTAAAGCTCTTTGGGAACCGCTTGCGTAGCCCCACAGACCTGGGGGCTGCAGGCTTTCCTGCTGCCTTCAGCCTCAAAACCACCCTTTCCCACTTGGCACCGCGCCAGACACAAAAATGGCCTTATCTGTGGAGATTGGTCCCATGCACAAAGAGCCAGCAGGGAAAACTATGCCTTGTTCTATAGCTCTTTGGGAACCGCTTGCGTAGCCCCACACACCTGGGGGCTGCAGGCTTTCCTGCTGCCTTCAGCCTCAAAACCACCCTTTCCCACTTGGCGCCGCGCCAGGCCCAAAAATGGCCATCTGTCTGGAGATTGGTCCCACGCCCAAAGAGCCAGCAGGGAAAACTATGCCTTGTTCTAAAGCTCTTTCGGAACCGCTAGCGTAGCCCCACACACCTGGGGGCTGCAGGGTTTCCTGCTGCCTTCAGCCTCAAAACCACCCTTTCCCACTTGGCGCCGCGCCAGGCACAAAAATGGCCATCTGTCTGGAGATTGGTCCCACGCCCAAAGAGCCAGCAGGGAAAACTATGCCTTGTTCTCAAGCTCTTTGGGAACCGCTTGCGTAGCCCCACACACCTGGGGGCTGCAGGCTTTCCTGCTGCCTTCAGCCACAAAACCACCCTTTCCCACTTGGCGTCACGCCAGGCCCAAAAATGGCCATCTGTCTGGAGATTGGTCCCACGCCCAAAGAGACAGCAGGGAAAACTATGCCTTGTTCTAAAGCTCTTTCGGAACCGCTAGCGTAGCCCCAGACACCTGGGGGCTGCAGGGTTTCCTGCTGCCTTCAGCCTCAAAACCACCCTTTCCCACTTGGCGCCGCGCCAGGCACAAAAATGGCCATCTGTCTGGAGATTGGTCCCACGCCCAAAGAGCCAGCAGGGAAAACTATGCCTTGTTCTCAAGCTCTTTGGGAACCGCTTGCGTAGCCCCACACACCTGGGGGCTGCAGGCTTTCCTGCTGCCTTCAGCCTCAAAACCACCCTTTCCCACTTGGCGTCACGCCAGGCCCAAAAATGGCCATCTGTCTGGAGATTGGTCCCACGCCCAAAGAGACAGCAGGGAAAACTATGCCTTGTTCTAAAGCTCTTTGGGAACCTCTTGCTTAGCCCCACAGACCTGGGGGCTGCAGGCTTTCCTGCTGCCTTCAGCCTCAAAACCACCCTTTCCCACTTGGCGTCACGCCAGGCCCAAAAATGGCCATCTGTCTGAAGATTGGTCCCACGCCCAAAGAGCCAGCAGGGAAAACTATGCCTTGTTCTAAAGCTCTTTCGGAACCGCTTGCGTAGCCCCACACACCTGGGGGCTGCAGGCTTTCCTGCTGCCTTCAGCCTCAAAACCACCCTTTCCCACTTGGCGCCGCGCCAGACAGAAAAATGGCCATTTGTCTGGAGATTGGTCCCACGCCCAAAGAGTCAGCAGGGAAAACTATGCCTTGTTCTAAAGCTCTTTGGGAACCGCTTGCTTAGCCCCACACACCTGGGGGCTGCAGGCTTTCCTGCTGCCTTCAGCCTCAAAACCACCCTTTCCCACTTGGCGCCGCGCTAGGCCCAAAAATGGCCATATCTCAGGAGATTGGTCCCACGCCCAAAGAGCCAGCCGGGAAAACTATGCCTTGTTCTAAAGCTCTTTGGGAACCGCTTGCTTAGCCCCACACACCTGGGGGCTGCAGGCTTTCCTGCTGCCTTCAGCCTCAAAACCACCCTTTCCCACTTGGCGCCGCGCTAGGCCCAAAAATGGCCATATCTCAGGAGATTGGTCCCACGCCCAAAGAGCCAGCCGGGAAAACTATGCCTTGTTCTAAAGCTCTTTCGGAACCGCTTGCGTAGCCCCACACACCTGGGGGCTGCAGGGTTTCCTGCTGCCTTCAGCCTCAAAACCACCCTTTCCCACTTGGCGCCGCGCCAGGCCCAAAAATGGCCATCTGTCTGGAGATTGGTCCCACGCCCAAAGAGCCAGCAGGGAAAACTATGCCTTGTTCTATAGCTCTTTCGGAACCGCTAGCGTAGCCCCAGACACCTGGGGGCTGCAGGGTTTCCTGCTGCCTTCAGCCTCAAAACCACCCCTTCCCACTTGGCGCCGCGCCAGGCCCAAAAATGGCCATCGGTTTAGAGATTGGTCCCACGCCCAAAGAGCCAGCAGGGAAAACTATGCCTTGTTCTCAAGCTCTTTGGGAACCGCTCGCATAGCCCCACAGATCTGGGGGCTGCAGGCTTTCCTGCTGCCTTCAGCCTCAAAACCACCCTTTCCCACTTGGCGCCGCGCTAGGCCCAAAAATGGCCATATCTCAGGAGATTGGTCCCACGCCCAAAGAGCCAGCCGGGAAAACTATGCCCTGTTCTATAGCTCTTTGGGAACCGCTTGCGTATCCCCACACACCTGGGGGCTGCAGGCTTTCCTGCTGCCTTCAGCCTCAAAACCACCCTTTCCCACTTGGCACCGCGCCAGACACAAAAATGGCCTTATCTGTGGAGATTGGTCCCATGCACAAAGAGCCAGCAGGGAAAACTATGCCTTGTTCTATAGCTCTTTGGGAACCGCTTGCGTAGCCCCACACACCTGGGGGCTGCAGGCTTTCCTGCTGCCTTCAGCCTCAAAACCACCCTTTCCCACTTGGTGCCGCGCCAGGCACAAAAATGGCCTTATCTGTGGAGATTGGTCCCATGCACAAAGAGCCAGCAGGGAAAACTATGCCTTGTTCTAAAGCTCTTTGGGAACCGCTTGCGTAGCCCCACACACCTGGGGGCTGCAGGCTTTCCTGCTGCCTTCAGCCTCAAAACCACCCTTTCCCACTTGGCGCCGCGCCATGCCCAAAAATGGCCATCTGTCTGGAGATTGGTCCCACGCCCAAAGAGCCAGCAGGGAAAACTATGCCTTGTTCTAAAGCTCTTTCGGAACCGCTTGCGTAGCCCCACACACCTGGGGGCTGCAGGCTTTCCTGCTGCCTTCAGCCTCAAAACCACCCTTTCCTACTTGGCGCCGCGCCAGACACAAAAATGGCCTTATCTGTGGAGATTGGTCCCACGCCCAAAGAGCCAGCAGGGAAAACTATGCCTTGTTCTAAAGCTCTTTGGGAACCGCTTGCGTAGCCCCACAGACCTGGGGGCTGCAGGCTTTCCTGCTGCCTTCAGCCTCAAAACCACCCTTTCCCACTTGGGGTCACGCCAGGCCCAAAAATGGCCATCTGTCTGTACATTGGTCCCACGCCCAAAGAGCCAGCAGGGAAAACTATGCCTTGTTCTCAAGCTCTTTGGGAACCGCTTGCGTAGCCCCACACACCTGGGGGCTGCAGGCTTTCCTGCTGCCTTCAGCCTCAAAACCACCCTTTTCCACTTGGCGTCACGCCAGGCACTAAAATGGCCATCTGTCTGGAGATTGGTCCCACGCCCAAAGAGCCAGCAGGGAAAAGTATGCCTTTTTTTAAAGCTCTTTGGGAACCGCTTGCGTAGCCCCACAGACCTGGGGGCTGCAGGCTTTCCTGCTGCCTTCAGCCTCAAAACCACCCTTTCCCACTTGGCGCCGCGCCAGACAGAAAAATGGCCATTTGTCTGGAGATTGGTCCCACGCCCAAAGAGCCAGCAGGGAAAATTATGCCTTGTTCTAAAGCTCTTTGGGAACCGCTTGCGTAGCCCCAAACACCTGGGGGCTGCAGGCTTTCCTGCTGCCTTCAGCCTCAAAACCACCCTTTCCCACTTGGCGCCGCGCTAGGCCCAAAAAAGGCCATATCTCAGGAGATTGGTCCCACGCCCAAAGAGCCAGCAGGGAAAACTATGCCTTGTTCTCAAGCTCTTTGGGAACCGCTTGCGTAGCCCCACACACCTGGGGGCTGCAGGCTTTCCTGCTGCCTTCAGCCTCAAAACCACCCTTTCCCACTTGGCGTCACGCCAGGCCCAAAAATGGCCATCTGTCTGGAGATTGGTCCCACGCCCAAAGAGCCAGCAGGGAAAACTATGCCTTGTTCTAAAGCTCTTTGGGAACCTCTTGCTTAGCCCCACAGACCTGGGGGCTGCAGGCTTTCCTGCTGCCTTCAGCCTCAAAACCACCCTTTCCCACTTGGCGCCGCGCCAGACAGAAAAATGGCCATTTGTCTGGAGATTGGTCCCACGCCCAAAGAGCCAGCAGGGAAAACTATGCCTTGTTCTAAAGCTCTTTGGGAACCGCTTGCTTAGCCCCACACACCTGGGGGCTGCAGGCTTTCCTGCTGCCTTCAGCCTCAAAACCACCCTTTCCCACTTGGCGCCGCGCTAGGCCCAAAAATGGCCATCTGTCTGTACATTGGTCCCACGCCCAAAGAGCCAGCAGGGAATACTATGCCTTGTTCTAAAGCTCTTTGGGAACCGCTTGCGTAGCCCCACAGACCTGGGGGCTGCAGGCTTTCCTGCTGCCTTCAGCCTCAAAACCACCCTTTCCCACTTGGCGCCGCGCCAGGCCCAAAAAAGGCCATATCTCAGGAGATTGGTCCCACGCCCAAAGAGCCAGCAGGGAAAACTATGCCTTGTTCTCAAGCTCTTTGGGAACCGCTTGCGTAGCCCCACAGACCTGGGGGCTGCAGGCTTTCCTGCTGCCTTCAGCCTCAAAACCACCCTTTCCCACTTGGCACCGCGCCAGACACAAAAATGGCCTTATCTGTGGAGATTGGTCCCATGCACAAAGAGCCAGCAGGGAAAACTATGCCTTGTTCTCAAGCTCTTTGGGAACCGCTTGCGTAGCCCCACACACCTGGGGGCTGCAGGCTTTCCTGCTGCCTTCAGCCTCAAAACCACCCTTTCCCACTTGGCGCCGCGCCAGGCCCAAAAATGGCCATCTGTCTGGAGATTGGTCCCACGCCCAAAGAGCCAGCAGGGAAAACTATGCCTTGTTCTAAAGCTCTTTCGGAACCGCTAGCGTAGCCCCAGACACCTGGGGGCTGCAGGGTTTCCTGCTGCCTTCAGCCTCAAAACCACCCTTTCCCACTTGGCGCCGCGCCAGGCCCAAAAATGGCCATCTGTCTGGAGATTGGTCCCACGCCCAAAGAGCCAGCAGGGAAAACTATGCCTTGTTCTATAGCTCTTTCGGAACCGCTAGCGTAGCCCCAGACACCTGGGGGCTGCAGGGTTTCCTGCTGCCTTCAGCCTCAAAACCACCCCTTCCCACTTGGCGCCGCGCCAGGCCCAAAAATGGCCATCGGTTTAGAGATTGGTCCCACGCCCAAAGAGCCAGCAGGGAAAACTATGCCTTGTTCTCAAGCTCTTTGGGAACCGCTTGCGTAGCCCCACACACCTGGGGGCTGCAGGCTTTCCTGCTGCCTTCAGCCTCAAAACCACCCTTTCCCACTTGGCGCCGCGCTAGGCCCAAAAATGGCCATCTGTCTGGAGATTGGTCCCACGCCCAAAGAGCCAGCCGGGAAAACTATGCCTTGTTCTATAGCTCTTTGGGAACCGCTTGCGTATCCCCACACACCTGGGGGCTGCAGGCTTTCCTGCTGCCTTCAGCCTCAAAACCACCCTTTCCCACTTGGCACCGCGCCAGACACAAAAATGGCCTTATCTGTGGAGATTGGTCCCATGCACAAAGAGCCAGCAGGGAAAACTATGCCTTGTTCTATAGCTCTTTGGGAACCGCTTGCGTAGCCCCACAGACCTGGGGGCTGCAGGCTTTCCTGCTGCCTTCAGCCTCAAAACCACCCTTTCCCACTTGGTGCCGCGCCAGGCACAAAAATGGCCTTATCTGTGGAGATTGGTCCCATGCACAAAGAGCCAGCAGGGAAAACTATGCCTTGTTCTAAAGCTCTTTGGGAACCGCTTGCGTAGCCCCACACACCTGGGGGCTGCAGGCTTTCCTGCTGCCTTCAGCCTCAAAACCACCCTTTCCCACTTGGCGCCGCGCCATGCCCAAAAATGGCCATCTGTCTGGAGATTGGTCCCACGCCCAAAGAGCCAGCAGGGAAAACTATGCCTTGTTCTAAAGCTCTTTCGGAACCGCTTGCGTAGCCCCACACACCTGGGGGCTGCAGGCTTTCCTGCTGCCTTCAGCCTCAAAACCACCCTTTCCTACTTGGCGCCGCGCCAGACACAAAAATGGCCTTATCTGTGGAGATTGGTCCCACGCCCAAAGAGCCAGCAGGGAAAATTATGCCTTGTTCTAAAGCTCTTTGGGAACCGCTTGCGTAGCCCCACAGACCTGGGGGCTGCAGGCTTTCCTGCTGCCTTCAGCCTCAAAACCACCCTTTCCCACTTGGCACCGCGCCAGAAACAAAAATGGCATTATCTCTGGAGATTGGTCCCATGCACAAAGAGCCAGCAGGGAAAACCATGCCTTGTTCTATAGCTCTTTGGGAACCGCTTGCGTAGCCCCACAGACCTGGGGGCTGCAGGCTTTCCTGCTGCCTTCAGCCTCAAAACCACCCTTTCCCACTTGGCGCCGCGCTAGGCCCAAAAATGGCCATCTGTCTGGAGATTGGTCCCACGCCCAAGGAGCCAGCAGGGAAAACTATGCCTTGTTCTCAAGCTCTTTGGGAACCGCTTGCGTAGTCCCACAGACCTGGGGGCTGCAGGCTTTCCTGCTGCCTTCATCCTCAAAACCACCCTTTCCCACTTGGCGTCACGCCAGGCCAAAAAATGGCCATCTGTCTGGAGATTGGTCCCACGCCCAAAGAGCCAGCAGGGAAAACTATGCCTTGTTCTAAAGCTCTTTGGGAACCGCTTGCGTAGCCCCACAGACCTGGGGGCTGCAGGCTTTCCTGCTGCCTTCAGCCTCAAAACCACCCTTTCCCACTTGGCGCCGCGCCACGCCCAAAAATGGCCATCTGTCTGGAGACTGGTCCCACGCCCAAAGAGCCAGCAGGGAAAACTATGCCTTGTTCTATAGCTCTTTGGGAACCGCTTGCGTAGCCCCACAGACCTGGGGGCTGCAGGCTTTCCTGCTGCCTTCAGCCTCAAAACCACCCTTTCCCACTTGGTGCCGTGCCAGACACAAAAATGGCCTTATCTGTGGAGATTGGTCCCATGCACAAAGAGCCAGCAGGGAAAATTATGCCTTGTTCTAAAGCTCTTTGGGAACCGCTTGCGTAGCACCACACACCTGGGGGCTGCAGGCTTTCCTGCTGCCTTCAGCCTCAAAACCACCCTTTCCCACTTGGCGCCGCGCCAGGCCCAAAAATGGCCATCTGTCTGGAGATTGGTCCCACGCCCAAAGAGCCAGCAGGGAAAACTATGCCTTGTTCTAAAGCTCTTTGGGAACCGCTTGCGTAGCCCCACACACCTGGGGGCTGCAGGCTTTCCTGCTGCCTTCAGCCTCAAAACCACCCTTTCCCACTTGGCGCCGCGCCAGGCACAAAAATGGCCTTATCTCTGGAGATTGGTCCCATGCACAAAGAGCCAGCAGGGAAAACTATGCCTTGTTCTAAAGCTCTTTGGGAACCGCTTGCGTAGCCCCACACACCTGGGGGCTGCAGGCTTTCCTGCTGCCTTCAGCCTCAAAACCACCCTTTCCCACTTGGCGTCACGCCAGGCCCAAAAATGGCCATCTGTCTGGAGAATGGTCCCACGCCCAAAGAGCCAGCAGGGAAAACTATGCCTTGTTCTAAAGCTCTTTTGGAACCGCTTGCGTAGCCCCACAGACCTGGGGGCTGCAGGCTTTCCTGCTGCCTTCAGCCTCAAAACCACCCTTTCCCACTTGGCGTCACGCCAGGCCCAAAAATGGCCATCTGCCTGGAGATTGGTCCCACGCCCAAAGAGCCAGCTGGGAAAACTATGCCTTGTTCTAAAGCTGTTTCGGAACCGCTTGCGTAGCCCCACAGACCTGGGGGCTGCAGGCTTTCCTGCTGCCTTCAGCCTCAAAACCACCCTTTCCCACTTGGCGTCACGCCAGGCCCAAAAATGGCCATATCTCAGGAGATTGGTCCCACGCCCAAAGAGCCAGCAGGGAAAACTATGCCTTGTTCTATAGCTCTTTGGGAACCGCTTGCGTAGCCCCACACACCTGGGGGCTGCAGGCTTTCCTGCTGCCTTTAGCCTCAAAACCACCCTTTCCCACTTGGCGCCGTGCCAGACACAAAAATGGCCTTATCTGTGGAGATTGGTCCCATGCACAAAGAGCCAGCAGGGAAAATTATGCCTTGTTCTAAAGCTCTTTGGGAACCGCTTGCGTAGCCCCACACACCTGGGGGCTGCAGGCTTTCCTGCTGCCTTCAGCCTCAAAACCACCCTTTCCCACTTGGCGCCGCGCTAGGCCCAAAAATGGCCATCTGTCTGGAGATTGGTCCCACGCCCAAAGAGCCAGCAGGGAAAACTATGCCTTGTTCTAAAGCTCTTTGGGAACCGCTTGCGTAGCCCCACACACCTGGGGGCTGCAGGCTTTCCTGCTGCCTTCAGCCTCAAAACCACCCTTTTTCACTTGGCGCCGCGCTAGGCCCAAAAATGGCCATATCTCAGGAGATTGGTCCCACGCCCAAAGAGCCAGCAGGGAAAACTATGCCTTGTTCTAAAGCTCTTTGGGAACCGCTTGCGTAGCCCCACACACCTGGGGGCTGCAGGCTTTCCTGCTGCCTTCAGCCTCAAAACCACCCTTTCCCACTTGGCACCGCGCCAGGCCCAGAAATGGCCTTATCTGTGGAGATTGGTCACATGCACAAAGAGCCAGCAGGGAAAACTATGCCTTGTTCTAAAGCTCTTTGGGAACCGCTTGCGTAGCCCCACACACCTGGGGGCTGCAGGCTTTCCTGCTGCCTTCAGCCTCAAAACCACCCTTTCCCACTTGGCGTCACGCCAGGCCCAAAAATGGCCATCTGTCTGGAGATTGGTCCCACGCCCAAAGAGCCAGCAGGGAAAACTATGCCTTGTTCTAAAGCTCTTTGGGAACCGCTTGCGTAGCCCCACAGACCTGGGGGCTGCAGGCTTTCCTGCTGCCTTCAGCCTCAAAACCACCCTTTCCCACTTGGCGTCACGCCAGGCCCAAAAATGGCCATCTGTCTGGAGATTGGTCCCACGCCCAAAGAGCCAGCAGGGAAAACTATGCCTTGTTCTAAAGCTCTTTCGGAACCGCTTGCGTAGCCCCACACACTTGGGGGCTGCAGGCTTTCCTGCTGCCTTCAGCCTCAAAACCACCCTTTCCCACTTGGCGCCGCGCCAGGCACAAAAATGGCCTTATCTCTGGAGATTGGTCCCATGCACAAAGAGCCAGCAGGGAAAACTATGCCTTGTTCTAAAGCTCTTTGGGAACCGCTTGCGTAGCCCCACAGACCTGGGGGCTGCAGGCTTTCCTGCTGCCTTCAGCCTCAAAACCACCCTTTCCCACTTGGCGTCACGCCAGGCCCAAAAATGGCCATCTGTCTGGAGAATGGTCCCACGCCCAAAGAGCCAGCAGGGAAAACTATGCCTTGTTCTAAAGCTCTTTTGGAACCGCTTGCGTAGCCCCACAGACCTGGGGGCTGCAGGCTTTCCTGCTGCCTTCAGCCTCAAAACCACCCTTTCCCACTTGGCATCACGCCAGGCCCAAAAATGGCCATCTGCCTGGAGATTGGTCCCACGCCCAAAGAGCCAGCTGGGAAAACTATGCCTTGTTCTAAAGCTGTTTCGGAACCGCTTGCGTAGCCCCACACACCTGGGGGCTGCAGGCTTTCCTGCTGCCTTCAGCCTCAAAACCACCCTTTCCCACTTGGCGTCACGCCAGGCCCAAAAATGGCCATATCTCAGGAGATTGGTCCCACGCCCAAAGAGCCAGCAGGGAAAACTATGCCTTGTTCTATAGCTCTTTGGGAACCGCTTGCGTAGCCCCACACACCTGGGGGCTGCAGGCTTTCCTGCTGCCTTCAGCCTCAAAACCACCCTTTCCCACTTGGCGCCGCGCTAGGCCCAAAAATGGCCATCTGTCCGGAGATTGGTCCCACGCCCAAAGAGCCAGCAGGGAAAACTATGCCTTGTTCTAAAGCTCTTTGGGAACCGCTTGCGTAGCCCCACACACCTGGGGGCTGCAGGCTTTCCTGCTGCCTTCAGCCTCAAAACCACCCTTTCCCACTTGGCGCCGCGCTAGGCCCAAAAATGGCCATATCTCAGGAGATTGGTCCCACGCCCAAAGAGCCAGCAGGGAAAACTATGCCTTGTTCTAAAGCTCTTTGGGAACCGCTTGCGTAGCCCCACACACCTGGGGGCTGCAGGCTTTCCTGCTGCCTTCAGCCTCAAAACCACCCTTTCCCACTTGGCACCGCGCCAGGCCCAGAAATGGCCTTATCTGTGGAGATTGGTCACATGCACAAAGAGCCAGCAGGGAAAACTATGCCTTGTTCTAAAGCTCTTTGGGAACCGCTTGCGTAGCCCCACACACCTGGGGGCTGCAGGCTTTCCTGCTGCCTTCAGCCTCAAAACCACCCTTTCCCACTTGGCGTCACGCCAGGCCCAAAAATGGCCATCTGTCTGGAGATTGGTCCCACGCCCAAAGAGCCAGCAGGGAAAACTATGCCTTGTTCTAAAGCTCTTTGGGAACCGCTTGCGTAGCCCCACAGACCTGGGGGCTGCAGGCTTTCCTGCTGCCTTCAGCCTCAAAACCACCCTTTCCCACTTGGCGTCACGCCAGGCCCAAAAATGGCCATCTGTCTGGAGATTGGTCCCACGCCCAAAGAGCCAGCAGGGAAAACTATGCCTTGTTCTAAAGCTCTATCGGAACCGCTTGCGTAGCCCCACACACTTGGGGGCTGCAGGCTTTCCTGCTGCCTTCAGCCTCACACCACCCTTTCCCACTTGGCGCCGCGCCAGGCCCAAAAATGGCCTTATCTCTGGAAATTGGTCCCATGCACAAAGAGCCAGCAGGGAAAACTATGCCTTGTTCTCAAGCTCTTTGGGAACCGCTTGCGTAGCCCCACACACCTGGGGGCTGCAGGCTTTCCTGCTGCCTTCAGCCTCACACCACCCTTTCCCACTTGGCGTCACGCCAGGCCCAAAAATGGCCATCTGTCTGGAGATTGGTCCCACGCCCAAAGAGCCAGCAGGGAAAACTATGCCTTGTTCTAAAGCTCTTTGGGAACCGCTTGCGTAGCCCCACAGACCTGGGGGCTGCAGGCTTTCCTGCTGCCTTCAGCCTCAAAACCACCCTTTCCCACTTGGCGTCACGCCAGGCCCAAAAATGGCCATCTGTCTGGAGATTGGTCCCACGCCCAAAGAGCCAGCAGGGAAAACTATGCCTTGTTCTAAAGCTCTATCGGAACCGCTTGCGTAGCCCCACACACTTGGGGGCTGCAGGCTTTCCTGCTGCCTTCAGCCTCACACCACCCTTTCCCACTTGGCGCCGCGCCAGGCCCAAAAATGGCCTTATCTCTGGAGATTGGTCCCATGCACAAAGAGCCAGCAGGGAAAACTATGCCTTGTTCTCAAGCTCTTTGGGAACCGCTTGCGTAGTCCCACAGACCTGGGGGCTGCAGGCTTTCCTGCTGCCTTCAGCCTCAAAACCACCCTTTCCCACTTGGCGCCGCGCCAGGCCCAAAAATGGCCATCTGTCTGGAGATTGGTCCCACGCCCAAAGAGCCAGCAGGGAAAACTATGCCTTGTTCTAAAGCTCTTTCGGAACCGCTTGCGTAGCCCCACACACCTGGGGGCTGCAGGCTTTCCTGCTGCCTTCAGCCTCAAAACCACCCTTTCCCACTTGGCGCCGCGCCAGGCACAAAAATGGCCTTATCTCTGGAGATTGGTCCCATGCACAAAGAGCCAGCAGGGAAAACTATGCCTTGTTCTAAAGCTCTTTGGGAACCGCTTGCGTAGCCCCACACACCTGGGGGCTGCAGGCTTTCCTGCTGCCTTCAGCCTCAAAACCACCCTTTCCCACTTGGCGTCACGCCAGGCCCAAAAATGGCCATCTGTCTGGAGAATGGTCCCACGCCCAAAGAGCCAGCAGGGAAAACTATGCCTTGTTCTAAAGCTCTTTTGGAACCGCTTGCGTAGCCCCACACACCTGGGGGCTGCAGGCTTTCCTGCTGCCTTCAGCCTCAAAACCACCCTTTCCCACTTGGCGTCACGCCAGGCCCAAAAATGGCCATCTGCCTGGAGATTGGTCCCACGCCCAAAGAGCCAGCTGGGAAAACTATGCCTTGTTCTAAAGCTGTTTCGGAACCGCTTGCGTAGCCCCACACACCTGGGGGCTGCAGGCTTTCCTGCTGCCTTCAGCCTCAAAACCACCCTTTCCCACTTGGCGTCACGCCAGGCCCAAAAATGGCCATATCTCAGGAGATTGGTCCCACGCCCAAAGAGCCAGCAGGGAAAACTATGCCTTGTTCTATAGCTCTTTGGGAACCGCTTGCGTAGCCCCACACACCTGGGGGCTGCAGGCTTTCCTGCTGCCTTCAGCCTCAAAACCACCCTTTCCCACTTGGCGCCGCGCTAGGCCCAAAAATGGCCATCTGTCTGGAGATTGGTCCCACGCCCAAAGAGCCAGCAGGGAAAACTATGCCTTGTTCTAAAGCTCTTTGGGAACCGCTTGCGTAGCCCCACACACCTGGGGGCTGCAGGCTTTCCTGCTGCCTTCAGCCTCAAAACCACCCTTTCCCACTTGGCGCCGCGCTAGGCCCAAAAATGGCCATATCTCAGGAGATTGGTCCCACGCCCAAAGAGCCAGCAGGGAAAACTATGCCTTGTTCTAAAGCTCTTTGGGAACCGCTTGCGTAGCCCCACACACCTGGGGGCTGCAGGCTTTCCTGCTGCCTTCAGCCTCAAAACCACCCTTTCCCACTTGGCACCGCGCCAGGCCCAGAAATGGCCTTATCTGTGGAGATTGGTCACATGCACAAAGAGCCAGCAGGGAAAACTATGCCTTGTTCTAAAGCTCTTTGGGAACCGCTTGCGTAGCCCCACACACCTGGGGGCTGCAGGCTTTCCTGCTGCCTTCAGCCTCAAAACCACCCTTTCCCACTTGGCGTCACGCCAGGCCCAAAAATGGCCATCTGTCTGGAGATTGGTCCCACGCCCAAAGAGCCAGCAGGGAAAACTATGCCTTGTTCTAAAGCTCTTTGGGAACCGCTTGCGTAGCCCCACAGACCTGGGGGCTGCAGGCTTTCCTGCTGCCTTCAGCCTCAAAACCACCCTTTCCCACTTGGCGTCACGCCAGGCCCAAAAATGGCCATCTGTCTGGAGATTGGTCCCACGCCCAAAGAGCCAGCAGGGAAAACTATGCCTTGTTCTAAAGCTCTATCGGAACCGCTTGCGTAGCCCCACACACTTGGGGGCTGCAGGCTTTCCTGCTGCCTTCAGCCTCACACCACCCTTTCCCACTTGGCGCCGCGCCAGGCCCAAAAATGGCCTTATCTCTGGAGATTGGTCCCATGCACAAAGAGCCAGCAGGGAAAACTATGCCTTGTTCTCAAGCTCTTTGGGAACCGCTTGCGTAGTCCCACAGACCTGGGGGCTGCAGGCTTTCCTGCTGCCTTCAGCCTCAAAACCACCCTTTCCCACTTGGCGCCGCGCCAGGCCCAAAAATGGCCATCTGTCTGGAGATTGGTCCCACGCCCAAAGAGCCAGCAGGGAAAACTATGCCTTGTTCTAAAGCTCTTTGAGAACCGCTTGCGTAGCCCCACACACCTGGGGGCTGCAGGCTTTCCTGCTGCCTTCAGCCTCAAAACCACCCTTTCCCACTTGGCGCCGCGCCAGGCACAAAAATGGCCTTATCTCTGGAGATTGGTCCCATGCACAAAGAGCCAGCAGGGAAAACTATGCCTTGTTCTAAAGCTCTTTGGGAACCGCTTGCGTAGCCCCACACACCTGGGGGCTGCAGGCTTTCCTGCTGCCTTCAGCCTCAAAACCACCCTTTCCCACTTGGCGTCACGCCAGGCCCAAAAATGGCCATCTGTCTGGAGAATGGTCCCACGCCCAAAGAGCCAGCAGGGAAAACTATGCCTTGTTCTAAAGCTCTTTTGGAACCGCTTGCGTAGCCCCACAGACCTGGGGGCTGCAGGCTTTCCTGCTGCCTTCAGCCTCAAAACCACCCTTTCCCACTTGGCGTCACGCCAGGCCCAAAAATGGCCATCTGCCTGGAGATTGGTCCCACGCCCAAAGAGCCAGCTGGGAAAACTATGCCTTGTTCTAAAGCTGTTTCGGAACCGCTTGCGTAGCCCCACACACCTGGGGGCTGCAGGCTTTCCTGCTGCCTTCAGCCTCAAAACCACCCTTTCCCACTTGGCGTCACGCCAGGCCCAAAAATGGACATATCTCAGGAGATTGGTCCCACGCCCAAAGAGCCAGCAGGGAAAACTATGCCTTGTTCTATAGCTCTTTGGGAACCGCTTGCGTAGCCCCACACACCTGGGGGCTGCAGGCTTTCCTGCTGCCTTTAGCCTCAAAACCACCCTTTCCCACTTGGCGCCGTGCCAGACACAAAAATGGCCTTATCTGTGGAGATTGGTCCCATGCACAAAGAGCCAGCAGGGAAAATTATGCCTTGTTCTAAAGCTCTTTGGGAACCGCTTGCGTAGCCCCACACACCTGGGGGCTGCAGGCTTTCCTGCTGCCTTCAGCCTCAAAACCACCCTTTCCCACTTGGCGCCGCGCTAGGCCCAAAAATGGCCATCTGTCCGGAGATTGGTCCCACGCCCAAAGAGCCAGCAGGGAAAACTATGCCTTGTTCTAAAGCTCTTTGGGAACCGCTTGCGTAGCCCCACACACCTGGGGGCTGCAGGCTTTCCTGCTGCCTTCAGCCTCAAAACCACCCTTTCCCACTTGGCGCCGCGCTAGGCCCAAAAATGGCCATATCTCAGGAGATTGGTCCCACGCCCAAAGAGCCATCAGGGAAAACTATGCCTTGTTCTAAAGCTCTTTGGGAACCGCTTGCGTAGCCCCACACACCTGGGGGCTGCAGGCTTTCCTGCTGCCTTCAGCCTCAAAACCACCCTTTCCCACTTGGCACCGCGCCAGGCCCAGAAATGGCCTTATCTGTGGAGATTGGTCACATGCACAAAGAGCCAGCAGGGAAAACTATGCCTTGTTCTAAAGCTCTTTGGGAACCGCTTGCGTAGCCCCACACACCTGGGGGCTGCAGGCTTTCCTGCTGCCTTCAGCCTCAAAACCACCCTTTCCCACTTGGCGTCACGCCAGGCCCAAAAATGGCCATCTGTCTGGAGATTGGTCCCACGCCCAAAGAGCCAGCAGGGAAAACTATGCCTTGTTCTAAAGCTCTTTGGGAACCGCTTGCGTAGCCCCACAGACCTGGGGGCTGCAGGCTTTCCTGCTGCCTTCAGCCTCAAAACCACCCTTTCCCACTTGGCGTCACGCCAGGCCCAAAAATGGCCATCTGCCTGGAGATTGGTCCCACGCCCAAAGAGCCAGCTGGGAAAACTATGCCTTGTTCTAAAGCTGTTTCGGAACCGCTTGCGTAGCCCCACACACCTGGGGGCTGCAGGCTTTCCTGCTGCCTTCAGCCTCAAAACCACCCTTTCCCACTTGGCGTCACGCCAGGCCCAAAAATGGCCATATCTCAGGAGATTGGTCCCACGCCCAAAGAGCCAGCAGGGAAAACTATGCCTTGTTCTATAGCTCTTTGGGAACCGCTTGCGTAGCCCCACACACCTGGGGGCTGCAGGCTTTCCTGCTGCCTTTAGCCTCAAAACCACCCTTTCCCACTTGGCGCCGTGCCAGACACAAAAATGGCCTTATCTGTGGAGATTGGTCCCATGCACAAAGAGCCAGCAGGGAAAATTATGCCTTGTTCTAAAGCTCTTTGGGAACCGCTTGCGTAGCCCCACACACCTGGGGGCTGCAGGCTTTCCTGCTGCCTTCAGCCTCAAAACCACCCTTTCCCACTTGGCACCGCGCCAGGCCCAGAAATGGCCTTATCTGTGGAGATTGGTCACATGCACAAAGAGCCAGCAGGGAAAACTATGCCTTGTTCTAAAGCTCTTTGGGAACCGCTTGCGTAGCCCCACACACCTGGGGGCTGCAGGCTTTCCTGCTGCCTTCAGCCTCAAAACCACCCTTTCCCACTTGGCGTCACGCCAGGCCCAAAAATGGCCATCTGTCTGGAGATTGGTCCCACGCCCAAAGAGCCAGCAGGGAAAACTATGCCTTGTTCTAAAGCTCTTTGGGAACCGCTTGCGTAGCCCCACAGACCTGGGGGCTGCAGGCTTTCCTGCTGCCTTCAGCCTCAAAACCACCCTTTCCCACTTGGCGTCACGCCAGGCCCAAAAATGGCCATCTGTCTGGAGATTGGTCCCACGCCCAAAGAGCCAGCAGGGAAAACTATGCCTTGTTCTAAAGCTCTATCGGAACCGCTTGCGTAGCCCCACACACTTGGGGGCTGCAGGCTTTCCTGCTGCCTTCAGCCTCACACCACCCTTTCCCACTTGGCGCCGCGCCAGGCCCAAAAATGGCCTTATCTCTGGAGATTGGTCCCATGCACAAAGAGCCAGCAGGGAAAACTATGCCTTGTTCTCAAGCTCTTTGGGAACCGCTTGCGTAGTCCCACAGACCTGGGGGCTGCAGGCTTTCCTGCTGCCTTCAGCCTCAAAACCACCCTTTCCCACTTGGCGCCGCGCCAGGCCCAAAAATGGCCATCTGTCTGGAGATTGGTCCCACGCCCAAAGAGCCAGCAGGGAAAACTATGCCTTGTTCTAAAGCTCTTTGAGAACCGCTTGCGTAGCCCCACACACCTGGGGGCTGCAGGCTTTCCTGCTGCCTTCAGCCTCAAAACCACCCTTTCCCACTTGGCGCCGCGCCAGGCACAAAAATGGCCTTATCTCTGGAGATTGGTCCCATGCACAAAGAGCCAGCAGGGAAAACTATGCCTTGTTCTAAAGCTCTTTGGGAACCGCTTGCGTAGCCCCACACACCTGGGGGCTGCAGGCTTTCCTGCTGCCTTCAGCCTCAAAACCACCCTTTCCCACTTGGCGTCACGCCAGGCCCAAAAATGGCCATCTGTCTGGAGAATGGTCCCACGCCCAAAGAGCCAGCAGGGAAAACTATGCCTTGTTCTAAAGCTCTTTTGGAACCGCTTGCGTAGCCCCACAGACCTGGGGGCTGCAGGCTTTCCTGCTGCCTTCAGCCTCAAAACCACCCTTTCCCACTTGGCGTCACGCCAGGCCCAAAAATGGCCATCTGCCTGGAGATTGGTCCCACGCCCAAAGAGCCAGCTGGGAAAACTATGCCTTGTTCTAAAGCTGTTTCGGAACCGCTTGCTTAGCCCCACACACCTGGGGGCTGCAGGCTTTCCTGCTGCCTTCAGCCTCAAAACCACCCTTTCCCACTTGGCGTCACGCCAGGCCCAAAAATGGCCATATCTCAGGAGATTGGTCCCACGCCCAAAGAGCCAGCAGGGAAAACTATGCCTTGTTCTATAGCTCTTTGGGAACCGCTTGCGTAGCCCCACACACCTGGGGGCTGCAGGCTTTCCTGCTGCCTTTAGCCTCAAAACCACCCTTTCCCACTTGGCGCCGTGCCAGACACAAAAATGGCCTTATCTGTGGAGATTGGTCCCATGCACAAAGAGCCAGCAGGGAAAATTATGCCTTGTTCTAAAGCTCTTTGGGAACCGCTTGCGTAGCCCCACACACCTGGGGGCTGCAGGCTTTCCTGCTGCCTTCAGCCTCAAAACCACCCTTTCCCACTTGGCGCCGCGCTAGGCCCAAAAATGGCCATCTGTCCGGAGATTGGTCCCACGCCCAAAGAGCCAGCAGGGAAAACTATGCCTTGTTCTAAAGCTCTTTGGGAACCGCTTGCGTAGCCCCACACACCTGGGGGCTGCAGGCTTTCCTGCTGCCTTCAGCCTCAAAACCACCCTTTCCCACTTGGCGCCGCGCTAGGCCCAAAAATGGCCATATCTCAGGAGATTGGTCCCACGCCCAAAGAGCCATCAGGGAAAACTATGCCTTGTTCTAAAGCTCTTTGGGAACCGCTTGCGTAGCCCCACAGACCTGGGGGCTGCAGGCTTTCCTGCTGCCTTCAGCCTCAAAACCACCCTTTCCCACTTGGCACCGCGCCAGGCCCAGAAATGGCCTTATCTGTGGAGATTGGTCACATGCACAAAGAGCCAGCAGGGAAAACTATGCCTTGTTCTAAAGCTCTTTGGGAACCGCTTGCGTAGCCCCACACACCTGGGGGCTGCAGGCTTTCCTGCTGCCTTCAGCCTCAAAACCACCCTTTCCCACTTGGCGTCACGCCAGGCCCAAAAATGGCCATCTGTCTGGAGATTGGTCCCACGCCCAAAGAGCCAGCAGGGAAAACTATGCCTTGTTCTAAAGCTCTTTGGGAACCGCTTGCGTAGCCCCACAGACCTGGGGGCTGCAGGCTTTCCTGCTGCCTTCAGCCTCAAAACCACCCTTTCCCACTTGGCGTCACGCCAGGCCCAAAAATGGCCATCTGCCTGGAGATTGGTCCCACGCCCAAAGAGCCAGCTGGGAAAACTATGCCTTGTTCTAAAGCTGTTTCGGAACCGCTTGCGTAGCCCCACACACCTGGGGGCTGCAGGCTTTCCTGCTGCCTTCAGCCTCAAAACCACCCTTTCCCACTTGGCGTCACGCCAGGCCCAAAAATGGCCATATCTCAGGAGATTGGTCCCACGCCCAAAGAGCCAGCAGGGAAAACTATGCCTTGTTCTATAGCTCTTTGGGAACCGCTTGCGTAGCCCCACACACCTGGGGGCTGCAGGCTTTCCTGCTGCCTTTAGCCTCAAAACCACCCTTTCCCACTTGGCGCCGTGCCAGACACAAAAATGGCCTTATCTGTGGAGATTGGTCCCATGCACAAAGAGCCAGCAGGGAAAATTATGCCTTGTTCTAAAGCTCTTTGGGAACCGCTTGCGTAGCCCCACACACCTGGGGGCTGCAGGCTTTCCTGCTGCCTTCAGCCTCAAAACCACCCTTTCCCACTTGGCGCCGCGCTAGGCCCAAAAATGGCCATCTGTCCGGAGATTGGTCCCACGCCCAAAGAGCCAGCAGGGAAAACTATGCCTTGTTCTAAAGCTCTTTGGGAACCGCTTGCGTAGCCCCACACACCTGGGGGCTGCAGGCTTTCCTGCTGCCTTCAGCCTCAAAACCACCCTTTCCCACTTGGCGCCGCGCTAGGCCCAAAAATGGCCATATCTCAGGAGATTGGTCCCACGCCCAAAGAGCCATCAGGGAAAACTATGCCTTGTTCTAAAGCTCTTTGGGAACCGCTTGCGTAGCCCCACACACCTGGGGGCTGCAGGCTTTCCTGCTGCCTTCAGCCTCAAAACCACCCTTTCCCACTTGGCACCGCGCCAGGCCCAGAAATGGCCTTATCTGTGGAGATTGGTCACATGCACAAAGAGCCAGCAGGGAAAACTATGCCTTGTTCTAAAGCTCTTTGGGAACCGCTTGCGTAGCCCCACACACCTGGGGGCTGCAGGCTTTCCTGCTGCCTTCAGCCTCAAAACCACCCTTTCCCACTTGGCGTCACGCCAGGCCCAAAAATGGCCATCTGTCTGGAGATTGGTCCCACGCCCAAAGAGCCAGCAGGGAAAACTATGCCTTGTTCTAAAGCTCTTTGGGAACCGCTTGCGTAGCCCCACAGACCTGGGGGCTGCAGGCTTTCCTGCTGCCTTCAGCCTCAAAACCACCCTTTCCCACTTGGCGTCACGCCAGGCCCAAAAATGGCCATCTGTCTGGAGATTGGTCCCACGCCCAAAGAGCCAGCAGGGAAAACTATGCCTTGTTCTAAAGCTCTATCGGAACCGCTTGCGTAGCCCCACACACTTGGGGGCTGCAGGCTTTCCTGCTGCCTTCAGCCTCACACCACCCTTTCCCACTTGGCGCCGCGCCAGGCCCAAAAATGGCCTTATCTCTGGAGATTGGTCCCATGCACAAAGAGCCAGCAGGGAAAACTATGCCTTGTTCTCAAGCTCTTTGGGAACCGCTTGCGTAGCCCCACAGACCTGGGGGCTGCAGGGTTTCCTGCTGCCTTCAGCCTCAAAACCACCCTTTCCCACTTGGCGCCGCGCCAGGCACAAAAATGGCCATTTGTCTGGAGATTGGTCCCACGCCCAAAGAGCCAGCAGGGAAAACTATGCCTTGTTCTCAAGCTCTTTGGGAACCGCTTGCGTAGCCCCACAGACCTGGGGGCTGCAGGCTTTCCTGCTGCCTTCAGCCTCAAAACCACCCTTTCCCACTTGGCGTCACGCCAGGCCCAAAAATGGCCATCTGTCTGGAGATTGGTCCCACGCCCAAAGAGCCAGCAGGGAAAACTATGCCTTGTTCTCAAGCTCTTTGGGAACCGCTTGCGTAGCCCCACACACTTGGGGGCTGCAGGCTTTCCTGCTGCCTTCAGCCTCACACCACCCTTTCCCACTTGGCGCCGCGCCAGGCACAAAAATGGCATTATCTCTGGAGATTGGTCCCATGCACAAAGAGCCAGCAGGGAAAACTATGCCTTGTTCTAAAGCTCTTTGGGAACCGCTTGCGTAGCCCCACACACCTGGGGGCTGCAGGCTTTCCTGCTGCCTTCAGCCTCAAAACCACCCTTTCCCACTTGGCGCCGCGCCAGGCACAAAAATGGCCATTTGTCTGGAGATTGGTCCCACGCCCAAAGAGCCAGCAGGGAAAACTATGCCTTGTTCTCAAGCTCTTTGGGAACCGCTTGCGTAGCTCCACAGACCTGGGGGCTGCAGGCTTTCCTGCTGCCTTCAGCCTCAAAACCACCCTTTCCCACTTGGCGCCGCGCCAGGCACTAAAATGGACATCTGTCTGGAGATTGTTCACACGCCCAAAGAGCCACCAGGGAAAACTATGCCTTTTTTTAAAGCTCTTTGGGAACCGCTTGCGTAGCCCCACAGACCTGGGGGCTGCAGGCTTTCCTGCTGCCTTTAGCCTCAAAACCACCCTATCCCACTTGGCGCCGCGCTAGGCCCAAAAATGGCCATATCTCAGGAGATTGGTCCCACGCCCAAAGAGCCAGCCGGGAAAACTATGCCTTGTTCTATAGCTCTTTGGGAACCGCTTGCGTAGCCCCACACACCTGGGGGCTGCAGGCTTTCCTGCTGCCTTCAGCCTCAAAACCACCCTTTCCCACTTGGCGCCGTGCCAGACACAAAAATGGCCTTATCTGTGGAGATTGGTCCCACGCCCAAAGAGCCAGCAGGGAAAACTATGCCTTGTTCTAAAGCTCTTTGGGAACCGCTTGCGTAGCCCCACACACCTGGGGGCTGCAGGCTTTCCTGCTGCCTTCAGCCTCAAAACCACCCTTTCCCACTTGGCGCCGCGCTAGGCCCAAAAAAGGCCATATCTCAGGAGATTGGTCCCACGCCCAAAGAGCCAGCAGGGAAAACTATGCCTTGTTCTAAAGCTCTTTCGGAACCGCTTGCGTAGCCCCACACACCTGGGGGCTGCAGGCTTTCCTGCTGCCTTCAGCCTCAAAACCACCCTTTCCCACTTGGCGCCGCGCCAGGCACTAAAATGGACATCTGTCTGGAGATTGTTCACACGCCCAAAGAGCCAGCAGGGAAAACTATGCCTTGTTCTAAAGCTCCTTGGGAACCTCTTGCGTAGCCCCACACACCTGGGGGCTGCAGGCTTTCCTGCTGCCTTCAGCCTCAAAACCACCCTTTCCCACTTGGCGCCGCGCCACGCCCAAAAATGGCCATCTGTGTGGAGATTGGTCCCACGCCCAAAGAGCCAGCAGGGAAAACTATGCCTTTTTTTAAAGCTCTTTGGGAACCGCTTGCGTAGCCCCACAGACCTGGGGGCTGCAGGCTTTCCTGCTGCCTTCAGCCTCAAAACCACCCTTTCCCACTTGGCGCCTTGCTAGGCCCAAAAATGGCCATCTGTCTGGAGATTGGTCACACGCCCAAAGAGCCAGCAGGGAAAACTATGCCTTGTTCTAAAGCTCTTTGGGAACCGCTTGCGTAGCCCCACACACCTGGGGGCTGCAGGCTTTCCTGCTGCCTTCAGCCTCACACCACCCTTTCCCACTTGGCACCGCGCCAGGCACAAAAATGGCATTATCTCTGGAGATTGGTCCCATGCACAAAGAGCCAGCAGGGAAAACTATGCCTTGTTCTAAAGCTCTTTGGGAACCGCTTGCGTAGCCCCACACACCTGGGGGCTGCAGGCTTTCCTGCTACCTTCAGCCTCAAAACCACCCTTTTCCACTTGGCGTCACGCCAAGCCGAAAAATGGCCATCTGTCTGGAGATTGGTCCCACGCCCAAAGGGCCAGCAGGGAAAACTATGCCTTGTTCTATAGCTCTTTGGGAACCGCTTGCGTAGCCCCACACACCTGGGGGCTGCAGGCTTTCCTGCTGCCTTCAGCCTCAAAACCACCCTTTCCCACTTGGCGCCGCGCCAGTCACAATAATGGCCATCTGTCTGGAAATTGGTCCCACGCCCAAGGAGCCAGCAGGGAAAACTATGCCTTGTTCTATAGCTCTTTGGGAACCGCTTGCGTAGCCCCACAGACCTGGGGGCTGCAGGCTTTCCTGCTGCCTTCAGCCTCACACCACCCTTTCCCACTTGGCGCCGTGCCAGGCCCAAAAATGGCCTTATCTCTGGAGATTGGTCCCATGCACAAAGAGCCAGCAGGGAAAACTATGCCTTGTTCTAAAGCTCTTTGGGAACCGCTTGCGTAGCCCCACACACCTGGGGGCTGCAGGCTTTCCTGCTGCCTTCAGCCTCAAAACCACCCTTTCCCACTTGGCGCCGCGCTAGGCCCAAAAATGGCCATATCTCAGGAGATTGGTCCCACGCCCAAAGAGCCAGCAGGGAAAACTATGCCTTGTTCTATAGCTCTTTGGGAACCGCTTGCGTAGCCCCACACACCTGGGGGCTGCAGGCTTTCCTGCTGCCTTCAGCCTCAAAACCACCCTTTCCCACTTGGCGCCCTGCCAGACACAAAAATGGCCTTATCTGTGGAGATTGGTCCCATGCACAAAGAGCCAGCAGGGAAAACTATGCCTTGTTCTAAAGCTCTTTGGGAACTGCTTGCGTAGCCCCACACACCTGGGGGCTGCAGGCTTTCCTGCTACCTTCAGCCTCAAAACCACCCTTTCCCACTTGGCGCCGCGCTAGGCCCAAAAAAGGCCATATCTCAGGAGATTGGTCCCACGCCCAAAGAGCCAGCAGGGAAAACTATGCCTTGTTCTAAAGCTCTTTCGGAACCGCTTGCGTAGCCCCACAGACCTGGGGGCTGCAGGCTTTCCTGCTGCCTTCAGCCTCAAAACCACCCTTTCCCACTTGGCGCCGCGCCAGACACAAAAATGGCCTTATCTGTGGAGATTGGTCCCATGCACAAAGAGCCAGCAGGGAAAACTATGCCTTGTTCTCAAGCTCTTTGGGAACCGCTTGCGTAGCCCCACAGACCTGGGGGCTGCAGGCTTTCCTGCTGCCTTCAGCCTCAAAACCACCCTTTCCCACTTGGCGCCGCGCTAGGCCGAAAAATGGCCATATCTCAGGAGATTGGTCCCACGCCCAAAGAGCCAGCAGGGAAAACTATGCCTTGTTCTATAGCTCTTTGGGAACCGCTTGCGTAGCCCCACACACCTGGGGGCTGCAGGCTTTCCTGCTGCCTTCAGCCTCAAAACCACCCTTTCCCACTTGGCGCCGCGCCAGGCACTAAAATGGACATCTGTCTGGAGATTGTTCACACGCCCAAAGAGCCACCAGGGAAAACTATGCCTTTTTTTAAAGCTCTTTGGGAACCGCTTGCGTAGCCCCACAGACCTGGGGGCTGCAGGCTTTCCTGCTGCCTTTAGCCTCAAAACCACCCTATCCCACTTGGCGCCGCGCTAGGCCCAAAAATGGCCATATCTCAGGAGATTGGTCCCACGCCCAAAGAGCCAGCCGGGAAAACTATGCCTTGTTCTATAGCTCTTTGGGAACCGCTTGCGTAGCCCCACACACCTGGGGGCTGCAGGCTTTCCTGCTGCCTTCAGCCTCAAAACCACCCTTTCCCACTTGGCGCCGTGCCAGACACAAAAATGGCCTTATCTGTGGAGATTGGTCCCACGCCCAAAGAGCCAGCAGGGAAAACTATGCCTTGTTCTAAAGCTCTTTGGGAACCGCTTGCGTAGCCCCACACACCTGGGGGCTGCAGGCTTTCCTGCTGCCTTCAGCCTCAAAACCACCCTTTCCCACTTGGCGCCGCGCTAGGCCCAAAAATGGCCATATCTCAGGAGATTGGTCCCACGCCCAAAGAGCCAGCAGGGAAAACTATGCCTTGTTCTAAAGCTCTTTCGGAACCGCTTGCGTAGCCCCACACACCTGGGGGCTGCAGGCTTTCCTGCTGCCTTCAGCCTCAAAACCACCCTTTCCCACTTGGCGCCGCGCCAGGCACTAAAATGGACATCTGTCTGGAGATTGTTCACACGCCCAAAGAGCCAGCAGGGAAAACTATGCCTTGTTCTAAAGCTCCTTGGGAACCTCTTGCGTAGCCCCACACACCTGGGGGCTGCAGGCTTTCCTGCTGCCTTCAGCCTCAAAACCACCCTTTCCCACTTGGCGCCGCGCCACGCCCAAAAATGGCCATCTGTGTGGAGATTGGTCCCACGCCCAAAGAGCCAGCAGGGAAAACTATGCCTTTTTTTAAAGCTCTTTGGGAACCGCTTGCGTAGCCCCACAGACCTGGGGGCTGCAGGCTTTCCTGCTGCCTTCAGCCTCAAAACCACCCTTTCCCACTTGGCGCCTTGCTAGGCCCAAAAATGGCCATCTGTCTGGAGATTGGTCACACGCCCAAAGAGCCAGCAGGGAAAACTATGCCTTGTTCTAAAGCTCTTTGGGAACCGCTTGCGTAGCCCCACACACCTGGGGGCTGCAGGCTTTCCTGCTGCCTTCAGCCTCACACCACCCTTTCCCACTTGGCACCGCGCCAGGCACAAAAATGGCATTATCTCTGGAGATTGGTCCCATGCACAAAGAGCCAGCAGGGAAAACTATGCCTTGTTCTAAAGCTCTTTGGGAACCGCTTGCGTAGCCCCACACACCTGGGGGCTGCAGGCTTTCCTGCTACCTTCAGCCTCAAAACCACCCTTTTCCACTTGGCGTCACGCCAAGCCGAAAAATGGCCATCTGTCTGGAGATTGGTCCCACGCCCAAAGGGCCAGCAGGGAAAACTATGCCTTGTTCTAAAGCTCTTTGGGAACCGCTTGCGTAGCCCCACACACCTGGGGGCTGCAGGCTTTCCTGCTGCCTTCAGCCTCAAAACCACCCTTTCCCACTTGGCGCCCTGCCAGACACAAAAATGGCCTTATCTGTGGAGATTGGTCCCATGCACAAAGAGCCAGCAGGGAAAACTATGCCTTGTTCTAAAGCTCTTTGGGAACTGCTTGCGTAGCCCCACACACCTGGGGGCTGCAGGCTTTCCTGCTACCTTCAGCCTCAAAACCACCCTTTCCCACTTGGCGCCGCGCTAGGCCCAAAAAAGGCCATATCTCAGGAGATTGGTCCCACGCCCAAAGAGCCAGCAGGGAAAACTATGCCTTGTTCTAAAGCTCTTTCGGAACCGCTTGCGTAGCCCCACAGACCTGGGGGCTGCAGGCTTTCCTGCTGCCTTCAGCCTCAAAACCACCCTTTCCCACTTGGCGCCGCGCCAGACACAAAAATGGCCTTATCTGTGGAGATTGGTCCCATGCACAAAGAGCCAGCAGGGAAAACTATGCCTTGTTCTCAAGCTCTTTGGGAACCGCTTGCGTAGCCCCACAGACCTGGGGGCTGCAGGCTTTCCTGCTGCCTTCAGCCTCAAAACCACCCTTTCCCACTTGGCGCCGCGCTAGGCCGAAAAATGGCCATATCTCAGGAGATTGGTCCCACGCCCAAAGAGCCAGCAGGGAAAACTATGCCTTGTTCTATAGCTCTTTGGGAACCGCTTGCGTAGCCCCACACACCTGGGGGCTGCAGGCTTTCCTGCTGCCTTCAGCCTCAAAACCACCCTTTCCCACTTGGCGCCGTGCCAGACACAAAAATGGCCTTATCTGTGGAGATTGGTCCCACGCCCAAAGAGCCAGCAGGGAAAACTATGCCTTGTTCTAAAGCTCTTTGGGAACTGCTTGCATAGCCCCACACACCTGGGGGCTGCAGGCTTTCCTGCTGCCTTCAGCCTCAAAACTACCCTTTCCCACTTGGCGCCGCGGCAGGCACTAAAATGGACATCTGTCTGGAGATTGTTCACACGCCCAAAGAGCCAGCAGGGAAAAGTATGACTTTTTTTAAAGCTCTTTGGGAACCGCTTGCGTAGCCCCACAGACCTGGGGGCTGCAGGCTTTCCTGCTGCCTTTAGCCTCAAAACCACCCTTTCCCACTTGGCGCCGCGCTAGGCCCAAAAATGGCCATATCTCAGGAGATTGGTCCCACGCCCAAAGAGCCAGCAGGGAAAACTATGCCTTGTTCTATAGCTCTTTGGGAACCGCTTGCGTAGCCCCACACACCTGGGGGCTGCAGGCTTTCCTGCTGCCTTCAGCCTCAAAACCACCCTTTCCCACTTGGCGCCGTGCCAGACACAAAAATGGCCTTATCTGTGGAGATTGGTCCCACGCCCAAAGAGCCAGCAGGGAAAACTATGCCTTGTTCTAAAGCTCTTTGGGAACTGCTTGCATAGCCCCACACACCTGGGGGCTGCAGGCTTTCCTGCTGCCTTCAGCCTCAAAACCACCCTTTCCCACTTGGCGCCGCGCTAGGCCCAAAAAAGGCCATATCTCAGGAGATTGGTCCCACGCCCAAAGAGCCAGCAGGGAAAACTATGCCTTGTTCTAAAGCTCTTTGGGAACCGCTTGCGTAGCCCCACACACCTGGGGGCTGCAGGCTTTCCTGCTGCCTTCAGCCTCAAAACCACCCTTTCCCACTTAGCGCCGCGCCAGGCACTAAAATGGACATCTGTCTGGAGATTGTTCACACGTCCAAAGAGCCAGCAGGGAAAAGTATGCCTTTTTTTAAAGCTCTTTGGGAACCGCTTGCGTAGCCCCACACACCTGGGGGCTGCAGGCTTTCCTGCTGCCTTCAGCCTCAAAACCACCCTTTCCCACTTGGCGCCGCGCCAGACACAAAAATGGCCATTTGCCTGGAGATTGGTCCCACGCCCAAAGAGCCAGCAGGGAAAACTATGCCTTGTTCTAAAGCTCCTTGGGAACCGCTTGCGTAGCCCCACAGACCTGGGGGCTGCAGGCTTTCCTGCTGCCTTCAGCCTCAAAACCACCCTTTCCCACTTGGCGCCGCGCCACGCCCAAAAATGGCCATCTGTGTGGAGATTGGTCCCACGCCCAAAGAGCCAGCAGGGAAAACTATGCCTTGTTCTAAAGCTCTTTGGGAACCGCTTGCGTAGCCCCACACACCTGGGGGCTGCAGGCTTTCCTGCTGCCTTCAGCCTCAAAACCACCCTTTCCCACTTGGCGCCTTGCTAGGCCCAAAAATGGCCATCTGTCTGGAGATTGGTCACACGCCCAAAGAGCCAGCAGGGAAAACTATGCCTTGTTCTAAAGCTCTTTCGGAACCGCTTGCGTAGCGCCACACACTTGGGGGCTGCAGGCTTTCCTGCTGCCTTCAGCCTCACACCACCCTTTCCCACTTGGCACCGCGCCAGGCACAAAAATGGCATTATCTCTGGAGATTGGTCCCATGCACAAAGAGCCAGCAGGGAAAACTATGCCTTGTTCTCAAGCTCTTTTGGAACCGCTTGCGTAGCCCCACAGACCTGGGGGCTGCAGGCTTTCCTGCTGCCTTCAGCCTCAAAACCACCCTTTTCCACTTGGCGTCACGCCAAGCCGAAAAATGGCCATCTGTCTGGAGATTGGTCCCACGCCCAAAGGGCCAGCAGGGAAAACTATGCCTTGTTCTAAAGCTCTTTGGGAACCGCTTGCGTAGCCCCACACACCTGGGGGCTGCAGGCTTTCCTGCTGCCTTCAGCCTCAAAACCACCCTTTCCCACTTGGCGCCGCGCCAGGCCCAAAAATGGCCATCTGTCTGGAGATTGGTCCCACGCCCAAAGAGCCAGCAGGGAAAACTATGCCTTGTTCTCAAGCTCTTTGGGAACCGCTTGCGTAGCCCCACACACCTGGGGGCTGCAGGCTTTCCTGCTGCCTTCAGCCTCAAAACCACCCTTTCCCACTTGGCGCCCTGCCAGACACAAAAATGGCCTTATCTGTGGAGATTGGTCCCATGCACAAAGAGCCAGCAGGGAAAACTATGCCTTGTTCTAAAGCTCTTTGGGAACTGCTTGCGTAGCCCCACACACCTGGGGGCTGCAGGCTTTCCTGCTGCCTTCAGCCTCAAAACCACCCTTTCCCACTTGGCGCCGCGCCAGACACAAAAATGGCCTTATCTGTGGAGATTGGTCCCATGCACAAAGAGCCAGCAGGGAAAACTATGCCTTGTTCTCAAGCTCTTTGGGAACCGCTTGCGTAGCCCCACAGACCTGGGGGCTGCAGGCTTTCCTGCTGCCTTTAGCCTCAAAACCACCCTTTCCCACTTGGCGCCGCGCTAGGCCCAAAAATGGCCATATCTCAGGAGATTGGTCCCACGCCCAAAGAGCCAGCCGGGAAAACTATGCCTTGTTCTATAGCTCTTTGGGAACCGCTTGCGTAGCCCCACACACCTGGGGGCTGCAGGCTTTCCTGCTGCCTTCAGCCTCAAAACCACCCTTTCCCACTTGGCGCCGTGCCAGACACAAAAATGGCCTTATCTGTGGAGATTGGTCCCACGCCCAAAGAGCCAGCAGGGAAAACTATGCCTTGTTCTAAAGCTCTTTGGGAACTGCTTGCGTAGCCCCACACACCTGGGGGCTGCAGGCTTTCCTGCTGCCTTCAGCCTCAAAACCACCCTTTCCCACTTGGCGCCGCGCTAGGCCCAAAAAAGGCCATATCTCAGGAGATTGGTCCCACGCCCAAAGAGCCAGCAGGGAAAACTATGCCTTGTTCTAAAGCTCTTTGGGAACCGCTTGCGTAGCCCCACACACCTGGGGGCTGCAGGCTTTCCTGCTGCCTTCAGCCTCAAAACCACCCTTTCCCACTTAGCGCCGCGCCAGGCACTAAAATGGACATCTGTCTGGAGATTGTTCACACGTCCAAAGAGCCAGCAGGGAAAAGTATGCCTTTTTTTAAAGCTCTTTGGGAACCGCTTGCGTAGCCCCACACACCTGGGGGCTGCAGGCTTTCCTGCTGCCTTCAGCCTCAAAACCACCCTTTCCCACTTGGCGCCGCGCCAGACACAAAAATGGCCATTTGTCTGGAGATTGGTCCCACGCCCAAAGAGCCAGCAGGGAAAACTATGCCTTGTTCTAAAGCTCCTTGGGAACCGCTTGCGTAGTCCCACAGACCTGGGGGCTGCAGGCTTTCCTGCTGCCTTCAGCCTCAAAACCACCCTTTCCCACTTGGCGCCGCGCCACGCCCAAAAATGGCCATCTGTGTGGAGATTGGTCCCACGCCCAAAGAGCCAGCAGGGAAAACTATGCCTTGTTCTAAAGCTCTTTGGGAACCGCTTGCGTAGCCCCACACACCTGGGGGCTGCAGGCTTTCCTGCTGCCTTCAGCCTCAAAACCACCCTTTCCCACTTGGCGCCTTGCTAGGCCCAAAAATGGCCATCTGTCTGGAGATTGGTCACACGCCCAAAGAGCCAGCAGGGAAAACTATGCCTTGTTCTAAAGCTCTTTCGGAACCGCTTGCGTAGCGCCACACACTTGGGGGCTGCAGGCTTTCCTGCTGCCTTCAGCCTCACACCACCCTTTCCCACTTGGCACCGCGCCAGGCACAAAAATGGCATTATCTCTGGAGATTGGTCCCATGCACAAAGAGCCAGCAGGGAAAACTATGCCTTGTTCTCAAGCTCTTTTGGAACCGCTTGCGTAGCCCCACAGACCTGGGGGCTGCAGGCTTTCCTGCTGCCTTCAGCCTCAAAACCACCCTTTTCCACTTGGCGTCACGCCAAGCCGAAAAATGGCCATCTGTCTGGAGATTGGTCCCACGCCCAAAGGGCCAGCAGGGAAAACTATGCCTTGTTCTAAAGCTCTTTGGGAACCGCTTGCGTAGCCCCACACACCTGGGGGCTGCAGGCTTTCCTGCTGCCTTCAGCCTCAAAACCACCCTTTCCCACTTGGCGCCGCGCTAGGCCCAAAAATGGCCATATCTCAGGAGATTGGTCCCACGCCCAAAGAGCCAGCAGGGAAAACTATGCCTTGTTCTAAAGCTCTTTGGGAACCGCTTGCGTAGCCCCACACACCTGGGGGCTGCAGGCTTTCCTGCTGCCTTCAGCCTCAAAACCACCCTTTCCCACTTGGCGCCGCGCCAGACACAAAAATGGCCTTATCTGTGGAGATTGGTCCCATGCACAAAGAGCCAGCAGGGAAAACTATGCCTTGTTCTAAAGCTCTTTGGGAACTGCTTGCGTAGCCCCACACACCTGGGGGCTGCAGGCTTTCCTGCTGCCTTCAGCCTCAAAACCACCCTTTCCCACTTGGCGCCGCGCTAGGCCCAAAAAAGGCCATATCTCAGGAGATTGGTCCCACGCCCAAAGAGCCAGCAGGGAAAACTATGCCTTGTTCTATAGCTCTTTGGGAACCGCTTGCGTAGCCCCACACACCTGGGGGCTGCAGGCTTTCCTGCTGCCTTCAGCCTCAAAACTACCCTTTCCCACTTGGCGCCGCGCCAGGCACAAAAATGGCCTTATCTGTGGAGATTGGTCCCACGCCCAAAGAGCCAGCAGGGAAAACTATGCCTTGTTCTAAAGCTCTTTGGGAACTGCTTGCGTAGCCCCACACACCTGGGGGCTGCAGGCTTTCCTGCTGCCTTCAGCCTCAAAACCACCCTTTCCCACTTGGCGCCGCGCTAGGCCCAAAAAAGGCCATATCTCAGGAGACTGGTCCCACGCCCAAAGAGCCAGCAGGGAAAACTATGCCTTGTTCTAAAGCTGTTTCGGAACCGCTAGCGTAGCGCCAGACACCTGGGGGCTGCAGGGTTTCCTGCTGCCTTCAGCCTCAAAACCACCCTTTCCCACTTGGCGCCGCGCCACGCCCAAAAATGGCCATCTGTGTGGAGATTGGTCCCACGCCCAAAGAGCCAGCAGGGAAAACTATGCCTTGTTCTAAAGCTCTTTGGGAACCGCTTGCGTAGCCCCACACACCTGGGGGCTGCAGGCTTTCCTGCTGCCTTCAGCCTCAAAACCACCCTTTCCCACTTGGCGCCGCGCCAGGCACTAAAATGGCCTTATCTGTGGAGATTGGTCCCATGCACAAAGAGCCAGCAGGGAAAACTATGCCTTGTTCTAAAGCTCTTTGGGAACTGCTTGCGTAGCCCCACACACCTGGGGGCTGCAGGCTTTCCTGCTGCCTTCAGCCTCAAAACCACCCTTTCCCACTTGGCGCCGCGCTAGGCCCAAAAAAGGCCATATCTCAGGAGACTGGTCCCACGCCCAAAGAGCCAGCAGGGAAAACTATGCCTTGTTCTAAAGCTCTTTCGGAACCGCTTGCGTAGCCCCACAGACCTGGGGGCTGCAGGCTTTCCTGCTGCCTTCAGCCTCAAAACCACCCTTTCCCACTTGGCGCCGCGCCAGACACAAAAATGGCCTTATCTGTGGAGATTGGTCCCATGCACAAAGAGCCAGCAGGGAAAACTATGCCTTGTTCTCAAGCTCTTTGGGAACCGCTTGCGTAGCCCCACAGACCTGGGGGCTGCAGGCTTTCCTGCTGCCTTTAGCCTCAAAACCACCCTTTCCCACTTGGCGCCGCGCTAGGCCCAAAAATGGCCATATCTCAGGAGATTGGTCCCACGCCCAAAGAGCCAGCCGGGAAAACTATGCCTTGTTCTATAGCTCTTTGGGAACCGCTTGCGTAGCCCCACACACCTGGGGGCTGCAGGCTTTCCTGCTGCCTTCAGCCTCAAAACCACCCTTTCCCACTTGGCGCCGTGCCAGACACAAAAATGGCCTTATCTGTGGAGATTGGTCCCACGCCCAAAGAGCCAGCAGGGAAAACTATGCCTTGTTCTAAAGCTCTTTGGGAACTGCTTGCGTAGCCCCACACACCTGGGGGCTGCAGGCTTTCCTGCTGCCTTCAGCCTCAAAACCACCCTTTCCCACTTGGCGCCGCGCTAGGCCCAAAAAAGGCCATATCTCAGGAGATTGGTCCCACGCCCAAAGAGCCAGCAGGGAAAACTATGCCTTGTTCTAAAGCTCTTTCGGAACCGCTAGCGTAGCGCCAGACACCTGGGGGCTGCAGGGTTTCCTGCTGCCTTCAGCCTCAAAACCACCCTTTCCCACTTGGCGCCGCGCCACGCCCAAAAATGGCCATCTGTCTGGAGATTGGTCCCACGCCCAAAGAGCCAGCAGGGAAAACTATGCCTTGTTCTAAAGCTCTTTGGGAACCGCTTGCGTAGCCCCACACACCTGGGGGCTGCAGGCTTTCCTGCTGCCTTCAGCCTCAAAACCACCCTTTCCCACTTGGCGCCTTGCTAGGCCCAAAAATGGCCATCTGTCTGGAGATTGGTCACACGCCCAAAGAGCCAGCAGGGAAAACTATGCCTTGTTCTAAAGCTCTTTCGGAACCGCTTGCGTAGCGCCACACACTTGGGGGCTGCAGGCTTTCCTGCTGCCTTCAGCCTCACACCACCCTTTCCCACTTGGCACCGCGCCAGGCACAAAAATCCCATTATCTCTGGAGATTGGTCCCATGCACAAAGAGCCAGCAGGGAAAACTATGCCTTGTTCTCAAGCTCTTTTGGAACCGCTTGCGTAGCCCCACAGACCTGGGGGCTGCAGGCTTTCCTGCTGCCTTCAGCCTCAAAACCACCCTTTTCCACTTGGCGTCACGCCAAGCCGAAAAATGGCCATCTGTCTGGAGATTGGTCCCACGCCCAAAGGGCCAGCAGGGAAAACTATGCCTTGTTCTAAAGCTCTTTGGGAACCGCTTGCGTAGCCCCACACACCTGGGGGCTGCAGGCTTTCCTGCTGCCTTCAGCCTCAAAACCACCCTTTCCCACTTGGCGCCCTGCCAGACACAAAAATGGCCTTATCTGTGGAGATTGGTCCCATGCACAAAGAGCCAGCAGGGAAAACTATGCCTTGTTCTAAAGCTCTTTGGGAACTGCTTGCGTAGCCCCACACACCTGGGGGCTGCAGGCTTTCCTGCTGCCTTCAGCCTCAAAACCACCCTTTCCCACTTGGCGCCGCGCTAGGCCCAAAAAAGGCCATATCTCAGGAGATTGGTCCCACGCCCAAAGAGCCAGCAGGGAAAACTATGCCTTGTTCTATAGCTCTTTGGGAATCGCTTGCGTAGCCCCACACACCTGGGGGCTGCAGGCTTTCCTGCTGCCTTCAGCCTCAAAACCACCCTTTCCCACTTGGCGCCGCGCCAGACACAAAAATGGCCTTATCTGTGGAGATTGGTCCCATGCACAAAGAGCCAGCAGGGAAAACTATGCCTTGTTCTCAAGCTCTTTGGGAACCGCTTGCGTAGCCCCACAGACCTGGGGGCTGCAGGCTTTCCTGCTGCCTTTAGCCTCAAAACCACCCTTTCCCACTTGGCGCCGCGCTAGGCCCAAAAATGGCCATATCTCAGGAGACTGGTCCCACGCCCAAAGAGCCAGCCGGGAAAACTATGCCTTGTTCTATAGCTCTTTGGGAACCGCTTGCGTAGCCCCACACACCTGGGGGCTGCAGGCTTTCCTGCTGCCTTCAGCCTCAAAACCACCCTTTCCCACTTGGCGCCGCGCCAGACACAAAAATGGCCATTTGTCTGGAGATTGGTCCCACGCCCAAAGAGCCAGCAGGGAAAACTATGCCTTGTTCTAAAGCTCCTTGGGAACCGCTTGCGTAGTCCCACAGACCTGGGGGCTGCAGGCTTTCCTGCTGCCTTCAGCCTCAAAACCACCCTTTCCCACTTGGCGCCGCGCCACGCCCAAAAATGGCCATCTGTGTGGAGATTGGTCCCACGCCCAAAGAGCCAGCAGGGAAAACTATGCCTTGTTCTAAAGCTCTTTGGGAACCGCTTGCGTAGCCCCACACACCTGGGGGCTGCAGGCTTTCCTGCTGCCTTCAGCCTCAAAACCACCCTTTCCCACTTGGCGCCTTGCTAGGCCCAAAAATGGCCATCTGTCTGGAGATTGGTCACACGCCCAAAGAGCCAGCAGGGAAAACTATGCCTTGTTCTAAAGCTCTTTCGGAACCGCTTGCGTAGCGCCACACACTTGGGGGCTGCAGGCTTTCCTGCTGCCTTCAGCCTCACACCACCCTTTCCCACTTGGCACCGCGCCAGGCACAAAAATGGCATTATCTCTGGAGATTGGTCCCATGCACAAAGAGCCAGCAGGGAAAACTATGCCTTGTTCTCAAGCTCTTTTGGAACCGCTTGCGTAGCCCCACAGACCTGGGGGCTGCAGGCTTTCCTGCTGCCTTCAGCCTCAAAACCACCCTTTTCCACTTGGCGTCACGCCAAGCCGAAAAATGGCCATCTGTCTGGAGATTGGTCCCACGCCCAAAGGGCCAGCAGGGAAAACTATGCCTTGTTCTAAAGCTCTTTGGGAACCGCTTGCGTAGCCCCACACACCTGGGGGCTGCAGGCTTTCCTGCTGCCTTCAGCCTCAAAACCACCCTTTCCCACTTGGCGCCGCGCTAGGCCCAAAAATGGCCATATCTCAGGAGATTGGTCCCACGCCCAAAGAGCCAGCAGGGAAAACTATGCCTTGTTCTAAAGCTCTTTGGGAACCGCTTGCGTAGCCCCACACACCTGGGGGCTGCAGGCTTTCCTGCTGCCTTCAGCCTCAAAACCACCCTTTCCCACTTGGCGCCCTGCCAGACACAAAAATGGCCTTATCTGTGGAGATTGGTCCCATGCACAAAGAGCCAGCAGGGAAAACTATGCCTTGTTCTAAAGCTCTTTGGGAACTGCTTGCGTAGCCCCACACACCTGGGGGCTGCAGGCTTTCCTGCTGCCTTCAGCCTCAAAACCACCCTTTCCCACTTGGCGCCGCGCTAGGCCCAAAAAAGGCCATATCTCAGGAGATTGGTCCCACGCCCAAAGAGCCAGCAGGGAAAACTATGCCTTGTTCTAAAGCTCTTTCGGAACCGCTTGCGTAGCCCCACAGACCTGGGGGCTGCAGGCTTTCCTGCTGCCTTCAGCCTCAAAACCACCCTTTCCCACTTGGCGCCGCGCCAGACACAAAAATGGCCTTATCTGTGGAGATTGGTCCCATGCACAAAGAGCCAGCAGGGAAAACTATGCCTTGTTCTCAAGCTCTTTGGGAACCGCTTGCGTAGCCCCACAGACCTGGGGGCTGCAGGCTTTCCTGCTGCCTTCAGCCTCAAAACCACCCTTTCCCACTTGGCGCCGCGCTAGGCCGAAAAATGGCCATATCTCAGGAGATTGGTCCCACGCCCAAAGAGCCAGCAGGGAAAACTATGCCTTGTTCTATAGCTCTTTGGGAACCGCTTGCGTAGCCCCACACACCTGGGGGCTGCAGGCTTTCCTGCTGCCTTCAGCCTCAAAACCACCCTTTCCCACTTGGCGCCGTGCCAGACACAAAAATGGCCTTATCTGTGGAGATTGGTCCCACGCCCAAAGAGCCAGCAGGGAAAACTATGCCTTGTTCTAAAGCTCTTTGGGAACTGCTTGCATAGCCCCACACACCTGGGGGCTGCAGGCTTTCCTGCTGCCTTCAGCCTCAAAACTACCCTTTCCCACTTGGCGCCGCGGCAGGCACTAAAATGGACATCTGTCTGGAGATTGTTCACACGCCCAAAGAGCCAGCAGGGAAAAGTATGACTTTTTTTAAAGCTCTTTGGGAACCGCTTGCGTAGCCCCACAGACCTGGGGGCTGCAGGCTTTCCTGCTGCCTTTAGCCTCAAAACCACCCTTTCCCACTTGGCGCCGCGCTAGGCCCAAAAATGGCCATATCTCAGGAGATTGGTCCCACGCCCAAAGAGCCAGCAGGGAAAACTATGCCTTGTTCTATAGCTCTTTGGGAACCGCTTGCGTAGCCCACACACCTGGGGGCTGCAGGCTTTCCTGCTGCCTTCAGCCTCAAAACCACCCTTTCCCACTTGGCGCCGTGCCAGACACAAAAATGGCCTTATCTGTGGAGATTGGTCCCACGCCCAAAGAGCCAGCAGGGAAAACTATGCCTTGTTCTAAAGCTCTTTGGGAACTGCTTGCATAGCCCCACACACCTGGGGGCTGCAGGCTTTCCTGCTGCCTTCAGCCTCAAAACCACCCTTTCCCACTTGGCGCCGCGCTAGGCCCAAAAAAGGCCATATCTCAGGAGATTGGTCCCACGCCCAAAGAGCCAGCAGGGAAACTATGCCTTGTTCTAAAGCTCTTTGGGAACCGCTTGCGTAGCCC
>NW_026529529.1:0-123206 GCF_028500815.1 Rissa tridactyla
GGAGATGGTCCCCCGCCCAAAGAGCCAGCAGGGAAAACTATGCCTTGTCTCTAAAGCTCTTTGGGAACCGCTTGCGTAGCGCCACAGACCTGGGGGCTGCGGGCTTTCCTGCTGCCTTCAGCCTCAAAACCACCCTTTCCCACTAGGAGCCGCGCCAGGCACAAAAATGGCCATATGGCTGGAGATGGGTCCCCTGCCCCAAGAGCCAGCAGGGAAAACTATGCCTTGTTCTAAAGCTCTTTGGGAACCGCTTGTGTAGCGCCACAGAACGTGGGGGCTGCGGGCTTTCCTGCTGCCTTCAGCCTCAAAACCACCCTTTCCCACTGGGCTCCACGCCAGGCACAAAAATGGCCATATGGCTGGAGATGGGTCCCCCGCCCAAAGAGCCAGCAGGGAAAACTATGCCTTGTTCTAAAGCTCTTTGGGAACCGCTTGCGTAGCCGCCCCACAGACCTGGGGGCTGCGGGCTTTCCTGCTGCCTTCAGCCTCGACACCACCCTTTCCCACTTGGCGCGGCGCCAGGCACAAAAATGGCCATACGGCTGGAGATGGGTCCCCCGCCCAAAGAGCCAGCAGGGAAAACTATGCCTTGTTCTAAAGCTCTTTGGGAACCACTTGCGTAGCCCCACAGACCTGGGGGCTGCAGGCTTTGCTGCTGCCTTCAGCCTCAAAGCCACCCCTTTCCCACTTGGCGCCGCGCCAGGCACTAAAATGGCCATACGGCTGGAGATGGATCCGACGCCCTAAGAGCCAGCGGGGAAAACTATGCCTTGTTCAAAAGCTCTTTGGGAACTGCTTGCGTAGCCCCACAGACCTGGGGGCTGCGGGCTTTCCTGCTGCCTTCAGCCTCGACACTACCCTTTCCCACTTGGCGCCACGCCAGGCACAAAAATGGCCATACGGCTGGAGATGGGTCCCCCGCCCAAAGAGCCAGCAGGGAAAACTATGCCTTATTCTAAAGCTCTTTGGGAACCGCTTGCGTAGCCCCACAGGACCTGGGGGCTGCGGGCTTTCCTGCTGCCTTCAGCCTCGAAAACCACCATTTCCCTCTGGGCACTGGGCCAGGCACAAAAATGGCCTTACGGCTGGAGATGGGTGCCACGCCCAAAGAGCCAGCAGGGAAAACTATGCCTTGTTCTAAAGCTCTTTGGGAACCGCTTGCGTAGCCCCACAGACCTGGGGGCTGCGGGCTTTCCTGCTGCCTTCAGCCTCAAAACCACCCTTTCCCCACTTGGCGAAGCGCAAGGCACAAAAAATGGCCATACGGCTGGAGATGGGTCCCCCGCCCAAAGAGCCAGCAGGGAAAACTATGCCTTGTTCTAAAGCTCTTTGGGAACCGCTTGCGTAGCCCCACAGACCTGGGGGCTGCGGGCTTTGCTGCTGCCTTCAGCCTCAAAGCCACCCTTTCCCACTTGGCGCCGCGCCAGGCACTAAAATGGCCATACGGCTGGAGATGGATCCGTCGCCCTAGATGAGCCAGCGGGGGAAAACTATGCCTTGTTCTAAAACTCTTTGGGAACTGCTTGCGTTAGCCCCACAGACCTGGGGGCTGCGGGCTTTCCTGCTGCCTTCAGCCCTCGACACCACCCTTTCCCACTTGGCGCCACGCCAGGCACAAAAATGGCCATACGGCTGGAGATGGGTCCCCGCGCCCAAAGAGCCAGCAGGGAAAACTATGCCTTGTTCTAAACCTCTTTGGGAACCGCTTGCGTAGCCCCACAGACCTGGGGGCTGCGGGCTTTCCTGCTGCCTTCAGCCTCGAAAAACCACCATTTCCCTCTGGGCACTGGGCCAGGCACAAAAATGGCCATACGGCTGGAGATGGGTCCCCCGCCCAAAGAGCCAGCAGGGAAAACTATGCCTTGTTCTAAAGCTCTTTGGGAACCGCTTGCGTAGCCCCACAGACCTGGGGGCTGCGGGCTTTCCTGCAGCCTTCAGCCTCGACACCACCCTTTCCCACTTGGCGCCGCGCCAGGCACAAAAATGGCTCATACGGCTGGAGATGGGTCCCCCTGCCCAAGGAGCCAGCAGGGGAAAATTATGCCTTGTTCTAAAGCTCTTTGGGAACCGCTTGCGTAGCCCCACAGACCTGGGGGCTACGGGCTTTCCTGCTGCCTTCAGCCTCAAAACCACCTCTTTCCCACTCGGCGCCGCGCCAGGCACAAAAAATGCCCTATGGCTGGAGATGGGTCCCCCGCCCAAAGAGCCAGCAGGGAAAACTATGCCTTGTTCTAAAGCTCTGTTGGGAACCGCTTGCGTAGCCCCACAGACCTGGGGGCTGCGGGCTTTCCTGCTGCCTTCAGCCTCAAAGCCACCCTTTCCACTGGGCTCCACGCCAGGCACAAAAATGGCCATATGGCTGGAGATGGGTCCCCCGCCCAAAGAGCCAGCAGGGAAAACTATGCCTTCTTCTAAAGCTCTTTGGGAACCGCTTGCGTAGCCCCACAGACCTGGGGGCTGCGGGCTTTCCTGCTGCCTTCAGCCTCAAAGCCACCCTTTCCCACTTGGCGCCGCGCCAGGCACAAAAATGGCCATACGGCTGGAGATGGGTCCCCCGCCCAAAGAGCCAGCAGGGAAAACTATGCCTTGTTCTAAAGCTCTTTGGGAACCGCTTGCGTAGCCCCACAGACCTGCGGGGCTGCGGGCTTTCCTGCTGCCTTCAGCCTCAAAACCACCCTTTCCCACTAGGAGCCGCGCCAGGCACAAAAATGACCATATGGCTGGAGATGGGTCCCCTGCCCAAAGAGCCAGCAGGGAAAACTATGCCTTGTTCTAAAGCTCTTTGGGAACCGCTTGCGTAGCGCCACAGACCTGGGGGCTGCGGGCTTTCCTGCTGCCTTCAGCCTCAAAACCACCCTTTCCCACTTGGCGCGGCGCCAGGCACAAAAATGGCCATACGGCTGGAGATGGGTCCCCCGCCCAAAGAGCCAGCAGGGAAAACTATGCCTTGTTCTAAAGCTCTTTGGGAACTGCTTGCGTAGCCCCACAGACCTGGGGGCTGCGGGCTTTCCTGCTGCCTTCAGCCTCGACACCACCCCTTTCCCACTTGGCGCCACGCCAGGCACAAAAATGGCCATACAGCTGGAGATGGGTCCCCCGCCCAAAGAGCCAGCAGGGAAAACTATGCCTTGTTCTAAAGCTCTTTGGGAACCGCTTGCGTAGCGCCACAGACCTGGGGGCTGCGGGGCTTTCCTGCTGCCTTCAGCCTCGAAAACCACCGTTTCCCTCTGGGCACTGGGCCAGGCACAAAAATGGCCATACGGCTGGAGATGGGTCCCCCGCCCAAAGAGCCAGCAGGGAAAACTATGCCTTGTTCTAAAGCTCTTTGGGAACCGCTTGCGTAGCCCCACAGACCTGGGGGCTGCGGGCTTTCCTGCAGCCTTCAGCCTCGACACCACCCTTTCCCACTTGGCGCCGCGCCAGGCACAAAAATGGCCATACGGCTGGAGATGGGTCCCCCCGCCCAAAGAGCCAGCAGGGAAAACTATGCCTTGTTCTAAAGCTCTTTGGGAACCGCTTGCGTAGCCCCACAGACCTGGGGGCTGCAGGCTTTGCTGCTGCCTTCAGCCTCAAAGCCACCCTTTCCCACTTGGCGCCGCGCCAGGCACTAAAATGGCCATACGGCTGGAGATGGATCCGTCGCCCTAAGAGCCAGCGGGGAAAACTATGCCTTGTTCTAAAACTCTTTGGGAACTGCTTGCGTAGCCCCACAGACCTGGGGGCTGCGGGCTTTCCTGCTGCCTTCAGCCTCGACACCACCCTTTCCCACTTGGCGCCACGCCAGGCACAAAAATGGCCATACGGCTGGAGATGGGTCCCCCGCCCAAAGAGCCATTAGGGAAAACTATGCCTTGTTCTAAAGCTCTTTGGGAACCGCTTGCGTAGCCCCCACAGACCTGGGGGCTGCGGGCTTTCCTGCTGCCTTCAGCCTCGAAAACCACCATTTCCCTCTGGGCACTGGGCCAGGCACAAAAATGGCCATACGGCTGGAGATGGGTCCCCCGCCCAAAGAGCCAGCAGGGAAAACTATGCCTTGTTCTAAAGCTCTTTGGGAACCGCTTGCGTAGCCCCACAGACCTGGGGGCTGCAGGCTTTGCTGCAGCCTTCAGCCTCGACACCACCCTTTCCCACTTGGCGCCGCGCCAGGCACAAAAATGGCCATATGTCTGGAGATGGGTCCCAGGCCCAAAGAGCCAGGAGGGAAAACTATGCCTTGTTCTAAAGCTCTTTGGGAACCGCTTGCGTAGCCCCACAGACCTGGGGGCTGCAGGCTTTGCTGCTGCCTTCAGTCTCGACACCACCCTTTCCCACTTGGCGCCTCGCCAGGCACTAAAATGGCCATACGGCTGGAGATGGGTCCCCCGCCCAAAGAGCCAGCAGGGAAAACTATGCCTTGTTCTAAAGCTCTTTGGGAACCGCTTGCGTAGCCCCACAGAGCTGGGAGCTGCAGGCTTTCCTGCTGCCTTCAGCCTCGACACAACCCTTTCCCACTTGGCGCGGCGCCAGGCACAAAAATGGCCATACGGCTGTAGATGAGTCCCCTGCCCAAGGAGCCAGCAGGGAAAACTATGCCTTGTTCTAAAGCTCTTTGGGAACCGCTTGCATAGCCCCACAGACCTGGGGGCTGCGGGCTTTCCTGCTGCCTTCAGCCTCAAAACCACCCTTTCCCACTTGGCGCCGCCCCAGGCACAAAAATGGCCATACGGCTGGAGATGGGTCCCCTGCCCAAGGAGCCAGCAGGGAAAATTATGCCTTGTTCTAAAGCTCTTTGGGAACCGCTTGCGTAGCCCCACAGACCTGGGGGCTGCGGGCTTTCCTGCTGCCTTCAGCCTCAAAGCCACCCTTTCCCACTGGGCTCCACGCCAGGCACAAAAATGGCCATATGGCTGGAGATGGGTCCCCCGCCCAAAGAGCCAGCAGGGAAAACTATGCCTTCTTCTAAAGCTCTTTGGGAACCGCTTGCGTAGCGCCACAGACGTGGGGGCTGCGGGCTTTCCTGCTGCCTTCAGCCTCAAAGCCACCCTTTCCCACTTGGCGCCGCGCCAGGCACAAAAATGGCCATACGGCTGGAGATGGGTCCCCTGCCCAAAGAGCCAGCAGGGAAAACTATGCCTTGTTCTAAAGCTCTTTGGGAACCGCTTGCGTAGCCCCACAGACCTGGGGGCTGCGGGCTTTGCTGCTGCCTTCAGCCTCAAAACCACCCTTTCCCACTAGGAGCCGCGCCAGGCACAAAAATGGCCATATGGCTGGAGATGGGTCCCCTGCCCAAAGAGCCAGCAGGGAAAACTATGCCTTGTTCTAAAGCTCTTTGGGAACCGCTTGCGTAGCCCCACAGACCTGGGGGCTGCGGGCTTTCCTGCTGCCTTCAGCCTCAAAATCACCCTTTCCCACTTGGCGCGGCGCCAGGCACAAAAATGGCCATACAGCTGGAGATGGGTCCCCCGCCCAAAGAGCCAGCAGGGAAAACTATGCCTTGTTCTAAAGATCTTTGGGAACCGCTTGCGTAGCCCCACAGACCTGGGGGCTGCAGGCTTTGCTGCTGCCTTCAGCCTCAAAGCCACCCTTTCCCACTTGGCGCCGCGCCAGGCACTAAAATGGCCATACGGCTGGAGATGGATCCGACGCCCTAAGAGCCAGCGGGGAAAACTATGCCTTATTCTAAAGCTCTTTGGGAACTGCTTGCGTAGCCCCACAGACCTGGGGGCTGCGGGCTTTCCTGCTGCCTTCAGCCTCGACACCACCCTTTCCCACTTGGCGCCACGCCAGGCACAAAAATGGCCATACGGCTGGAGATGGGTCCCCCGCCCAAAGAGCCAGCAGGGAAAACTATGCCTTGTTCTAAAGCTCTTTGGGAACCGCTTGCGTAGCCCCACAGACCTGGGGGCTGCGGGCTTTCCTGCTGCCTTCAGCCTCGAAAACCACCATTTCCCTCTGGGCACTGGGCCAGGCACAAAAATGGCCATACGGCTGGAGATGGGTCCCCCGCCCAAAGAGCCAGCAGGGAAAACTATGCCTTCTTCTAAAGCTCTTTGGGAACCGCTTGCGTAGCCCCACAGACCTGGGGGCTGCGGGCTTTCCTGCAGCCTTCAGCCTCGACACCACCCTTTCCCACTTGGCGCCGCGCCAGGCACAAAAATGGCCATATGTCTGGAGATGGGTCCCACGCCCAAAGAGCCAGCAGGGAAAACTATGCCTTGTTCTAAAGCTCTTTGGGAACCGCTTGCGTAGCCCCACAGACCTGGGGGCTGCAGGCTTTGCTGCTGCCTTCAGTCTCGACACCACCCTTTCCCACTTGGCGCCTCGCCAGGCACTAAAATGGCCATACGGCTGGAGATGGGTCCCCCGCCCAAAGAGCCATCAGGGAAAACTATGCCTTGTTCTAAAGCTCTTTGGGAACCGCTTGCGTAGCCCCACAGACCTGGGGGCTGCGGGCTTTCCTGCTGCCTTCAGCCTCGACACCACCCTTTCCCACTTGGCGCGGCGCCAGGCACAAAAATGGCCATACGGCTGGAGATGGGTCCCCTACCCAAGGAGCCAGCAGGGAAAACTATGCCTTGTTCTAAAGCTCTTTGGGAACCGCTTGCATAGCCCCACAGACCTGGGGGCTGCGGGCTTTCCTGCTGCCTTCAGCCTCGACACCACCCTTTCCCACTTGGCGCCGCGCCAGGCACAAAAATGGCCATACGGCTGGAGATGGGTCCCCTGCCCAAAGAGCCAGCAGGGAAAATTATGCCTTGTTCTAAAGCTCTTTGGGAACCGCTTGCGTAGCCCCACAGACCTGGGGGCTACGGGCTTTCCTGCTGCCTTCAGCCTCAAAACCACCCTTTCCCACTCAGCGCCGCGCCAGGCACAAAAATGCCCTATGGCTGGAGATGGGTCCCCCGCCCAAAGAGCCAGCAGGGAAAACTATGCCTTTTTCTAAAGCTCTTTGGGAACCCCTTGCGTAGCCCCACAGACCTGGGGGCTGCGGGCTTTCCTGCTGCCTTCAGCCTCGACACCACCATTTCCCTCTGGGCGCTAGGCCAGGCACAAAAATGGCCATACGGCTGGAGATGGGTCCCCTGCCCAAAGAGCCAGCAGGGAAAACTATGCCTTTTTCTAAAGCTCTTTGGGAACCGCTTGCGTAGCCCCACAGACCTGGGGGCTGCGGGCTTTCCTGCTGCCTTCAGCCTCAAAACCACCCTTTCCCACTGGGCTCCACGCCAGGCACAAAAATGGCCATATGGCTGGAGATGGGTCACCCGCCCAAAGAGCCAGCAGGGAAAAATATGCCTTCTTCTAAAGCTCTTTGGGAACCGCTTGCGTAGCGCCACAGACCTGGGGGCTGCGGGCTTTCCTGCTGCCTTCAGCCTCAAAGCCACCCTTTCCCACTTGGCGCCGCGCCAGGCACAAAAATGGCCATACGGCTGGAGATGGGTCCCCCGCCCAAAGAGCCAGCAGGGAAAACTATGCCTTGTTCTAAAGCTCTTTGGGAACCGCTTGCGTAGCCCCACAGACCTGGGGGCTGCGGGCTTTGCTGCTGCCTTCAGCCTCAAAACCACCCTTTCCCACTAGGAGCCGCGCCAGGCACAAAAATGGCCATATGGCTGGAGATGGGTCCCCTGCCCAAAGAGCCAGCAGGGAAAACTATGCCTTGTTCTAAAGCTCTTTGGGAACCGCTTGCGTAGCGCCACAGACGTGGGGGCTGCGGGCTTTCCTGCTGCCTTCAGCCTCAAAAACACCCTTTCCCACTTGGCGAAGCGCAAGGCACAAAAATGGCCATATGGCTGGAGGTGGGTCCCACGCCCAAAGAGCCAGCAGGGAAAACTATGCCTTGTTCTAAAGCTCTTTGGGAACCGCTTGCGTAGCCCCACAGACCTGGGGGCTGCGGGCTTTCCTGCTGCCTTCAGCCTCGAAAACCACCATTTCCCTCTGGGCACTGGGCCAGGCACAAAAATGGCCATACGGCTGGAGATGGGTCCCCCGCCCAAAGAGCCAGCAGGGAAAACTATGCCTTGTTCTAAAGCTCTTTGGGAACCGCTTGCGTAGCCCCACAGACCTGGGGTCTGCGGGCTTTCCTGCTGCCTTCAGCCTCGACACCACCCTTTCCCACTTGGCGCGGCGCCAGGCACAGAAATGGCCATACGGCTGGAGATGGGTCCCCTACCCAAGGAGCCAGCAGGGAAAACTATGCCTTGTTCTAAAGCTCTTTGGGAACCGCTTGCGTAGCCCCACAGACCTGGGGGCTGCAGGCTTTCCTGCTGCCTTCAGCCTCGACACCACCCTTTCCCACTTGGCGCCGCGCCAGGCACAAAAATGGCTATATGGCTGGAGATGAATCCCCCGCCCAAAGAGCCAGCAGGGAAAATTATGCCTTGTTCTAAAGCTCTTTGGGAACCGCTTGCGTAGCGCCACAGACCTGGGGGCTGCGGGCTTTCCTGCTGCCTTCAGCCTCGACAACACCCTTTCCCACTTGGCGCCGCGCCAGGCACAAAAATGGCCATACGGCTGGAGATGGGTGCCACGCCCAAAGAGCCAGCAGGGAAAACTATGCCTTGTTCTAAAGCTATTTGGGAACCGCTTGCGTAGCCCCACAGGCCTGGGGGCTGCAGGCTTTGCTGCTGCCTTCAGCCTCGACACCACCCTTTCCCACTTGGCGCCGCGCCAGGCACAAAAATGGTCATATGGCTGGAGATGGGTCCCCTGCCCAAAGAGCCAGCAGGGAAAACTATGCCTTGTTCTAAAGCTCTTTGGGAACCGCTTGCGTAGCGCCACAGACGTGGGGGCTGCGGGCTTTCCTGCTGCCTTCAGCCTCAAAACCACCCTTTCCACTTGGCGAAGCGCAAGGCACAAAAATGGCCATACGGCTGGAGGTGGGTCCCACGCCCAAAGAGCCAGCAGGGAAAACTATGCCTTGTTCTAAAGCTCTTTGGGAACCGCTTGCGTAGCCCCACAGGCCTGGGGGCTGCAGGCTTTCCTGCTGCCTTCAGCCTCGAAAACCACCATTTCCCTCTGGGCACTGGGCCAGGCACAAAAATGGCCATACGGCTGGAGATGGGTCCCCCGCCCAAAGAGCCAGCAGGGAAAACTATGCCTTGTTCTAAAGCTCTTTGGGAACCCCTTGCGTAGCCCCACAGACCTGGGGGCTGCAGGCTTTCCTGCTGCCTTCAGGCTCGACACCACCCTTTCCCACTTGGCGCCGCGCCAGGCACTAAAATGGCCATACGGCTGGAGATGGATCCGACGCCCTAAGAGCCAGCGGGGAAAACTATGCCTTGTTCAAAAGCTCTTTGGGAACTGCTTGCGTAGCCCCACAGACCTGGGGGCTGCGGGCTTTCCTGCTGCCTTCAGCCTCGACACCACCCTTTCCCACTTGGCGCCACGCCAGGCACAAAAATGGCCATACGGCTGGAGATGGGTCCCCCGCCCAAAGAGCCAGCAGGGAAAACTATGCCTTGTTCTAAAGCTCTTTGGGAACCGCTTGCGTAGCCCCACAGACCTGGGGGCTGCGGGCTTTCCTGCTGCCTTCAGCCTCGAAAAACACCATTTCCCTCTGGGCACTGGGCCAGGCACAAAAATGGCCATACGGCTGTAGATGAGTCCCCTGCCCAAGGAGCCAGCAGGGAAAACTATGCCTTGTTCTAAAGCTCTTTGGGAACCGCTTGCGTAGCCCCACAGACCTGGGGGCTGCGGGCTTTCCTGCTGCCTTCAGCCTCAAAACCACCCTTTCCCACTTGGCGCCGCGCCAGGTACTAAAATGGCCATACGGCTGGAGATGGATCCGACGCCCAAAGAGCCAGCTGGTAAAACTATGCCTTGTTCTAAAGCTCTTTGGGAACCGCTTGCGTAGCCCCACAGAGATGGGAGCTGCAGGCTTTCCTGCTGCCTTCAGCCTCGACACAACCCTTTCCCACTTGGCGCGGCGCCAGGCACAAAAATGGCCATACGGCTGGAGATGGGTCCCCTGCCCAAGGAGCCAGCAGGGAAAACTATGCCTTGTTCTAAAGCTCTTTGGGAACCGCTTGCATAGCCCCACAGACCTGGGGGCTGCGGGCTTTCCTGCTGCCTTCAGCCTCGACACCACCCTTTCCCACTCGGCGCCGCGCCAGGCACAAAAATGCCCTATGGCTGGAGATGGGTCCCCCGCCCAAAGAGCCAGCAGGGAAAACTATGCCTTTTTCTAAAGCTCTTTGGGAAACGCTTGCGTAGCCCCACAGACCTGGGGGCTGCGGGCTTTCCTGCTGCCTTCAGCCTCGACACCACCATTTCCCTCTGGGCGCTAGGCCAGGCACAAAAATGGCCATACGGCTGGAGATGGGTCCCCCGCCCAAAGAGCCAGCAGGGAAAACTATGCCTTCTTCTAAAGCTCTTTGGGAACCGCTTGCGTAGCGCCACAGACCTGGGGGCTGCAGGCTTTGCTGCTGCCTTCAGCCTCAAAGCCACCCTTTCCCACTTGGCGCCGCGCCAGGCACAAAAATGGCCATACGGCTGGAGATGGGTCCCCCGCCCAAAGAGCCAGCAGGGAAAACTATGCCTTGTTCTAAAGCTCTTTGGGAACCGCTTGCGTAGCCCCACAGACCTGGGGGCTGCGGGCTTTGCTGCTGCCTTCAGCCTCGACACCACCCTTTCCCACTAGGAGCCGCGCCAGGCACAAAAATGGCCATATGGCTGGAGATGGGTCCCCTGCCCAAAGAGCCAGCAGGGAAAACTATGCCTTGTTCTAAAGCTCTTTGGGAACCGCTTGCGTAGCCCCACAGACCTGGGGGCTGCGGGCTTTCCTGCTGCCTTCAGCCTCAAAACCACCCTTTCCCACTTGGCGAAGCGCAAGGCACAAAAATGGCCATACGGCTGGAGGTGGGTCCCACGCCCAAAGAGCCAGCAGGGAAAACTATGCCTTGTTCTAAAGCTCTTTGGGAACCGCTTGCGTAGCCCCACAGACCTGGGGGCTGCGGGCTTTCCTGCTGCCTTCAGCCTCGAAAACCACCATTTCCCTCTGGGCACTGGGCCAGGCACAAAAATGGCCATACGGCTGGAGATGGGTCCCCCGCCCAAAGAGCCAGCAGGGAAAACTATGCCTTGTTCTAAAGCTCTTTGGGAACCGCTTGCGTAGCCCCACAGACCTGGGGCCTGCGGGCTTTCCTGCTGCCTTCAGCCTCGACACCACCCTTTCCCACTTGGCGCGGCGCCAGGCACAAAAATGGCCATACGGCTGGAGATGGGTCCCCTACCCAAGGAGCCAGCAGGGAAAACTATGCCTTGTTCTAAAGCTCTTTGGGAACCGCTTGCGTAGCCCCACAGACCTGGGGGCTGCAGGCTTTGCTGCTGCCTTCAGCCTCGACACCACCCTTTCCCACTTGGCGCCGCGCCAGGCACAAAAATGGCTATATGGCTGGAGATGAATCCCCCGCCCAAAGAGCCAGCAGGGAAAATTATGCCTTGTTCTAAAGCTCTTTGGGAACCGCTTGCGTATCCCCTCAGACATGGGGGCTACAGGCTTTCCTGCTGCCTTCAGCCTCGACAACACCCTTTCCCACTTGGCGCCGCGCCAGGCACAAAAATGGCCATACGGCTGGAGATGGGTGCCACGCCCAAAGAGCCAGCAGGGAAAATTATGCCTTGTTCTAAAGCTCTTTGGGAACCGCTTGCGTATCCCCTCAGACATGGGGGCTACAGGCTTTCCTGCTGCCTTCAGCCTCGACAACACCCTTTCCCACTTGGCGCCGCGCCAGGCACAAAAATGGCCATACGGCTGGAGATGGGTGCCACGCCCAAAGAGCCAGCAGGGAAAACTATGCCTTGTTCTAAAGCTCTTTGGGAACCGCTTGCGTAGCCCCACAGACCTGGGGGCTGCAGGCTTTGCTGCTGCCTTCAGCCTCGACACCACCCTTTCCCACTTGGCGCCGCGCCAGGCACAAAAATGGCCATATGGCTGGAGATGGGTCCCCTGCCCAAAGAGCCAGCAGGGAAAACTATGCCTTGTTCTAAAGCTCTTTGGGAACCGCTTGCGTAGCGCCACAGACGTGGGGGCTGCGGGCTTTCCTGCTGCCTTCAGCCTCAAAACCACCCTTTCCCACTTGGCGAAGCGCAAGGCACAAAAATGGCCATACGGCTGGAGGTGGCTCCCACGCCCAAAGAGCCAGCAGGGAAAACTATGCCTTGTTCTAAAGCTCTTTGGGAACCGCTTGCGTAGCCCCACAGGCCTGGGGGCTGCGGGCTTTCCTGCTGCCTTCAGCCTCGAAAACCACCATTTCCCTCTGGGCACTGGGCCAGGCACAAAAATGGCCATACGGCTGGAGATGGGTCCCCCGCCCAAAGAGCCAGCAGGGAAAACTATGCCTTGTTCTAAAGCTCTTTGGGAACCGCTTGCGTAGCCCCACAGACCTGGGGGCTGCGGGCTTTCCTGCTGCCTTCAGCCTCGAAAAACACCATTTCCCTCTGGGCACTGGGCCAGGCACAAAAATGGCCATACGGCTGGAGATGGGTGCCACGCCCAAAGAGCCAGCAGGGAAAACTATGCCTTGTTCTAAAGCTCTTTGGGAACCGCTTGCGTAGCCCCACAGACCTGGGGGCTGCGGGCTTTCCTGCTGCCTTCAGCCTCAAAACCACCCTTTCCCACTTGGCGAAGCGCAAGGCACAAAAATGGCCATACGGCTGGAGGTGGGTCCCACGCCCAAAGAGCCATCAGGGAAAATTATGCCTTGTTCTAAAGCTCTTTGGGAACCCCTTGTGTAGCCCCACAGACCTGGGGGCTACGGGCTTTCCTGCTGCCTTCAGCCTCAAAACCACCCTTTCCCACTTGGCACCGCGCCAGGCACAAAAATGGCCATACGGCTGGAGATGGGTCCCCCGCCCAAAGAGCCAGCAGGGAAAACTATGCCTTGTTCTAAAGCTCTTTGGGAACCGCTTGCGTAGCCCCACAGACCTGGGGGCTGCAGGCTTTGCTGCTGCCTTCAGCCTCAAAGCCACCCTTTCCCACTTGGCGCCGCGCCAGGCACTAAAATGGCCATACGGCTGGAGATGGATCCGACGCCCTAAGAGCCAGCGGGGAAAACTATGCCTTGTTCTAAAGCTCTTTGGGAACTGCTTGCGTAGCCCCACAGACCTGGGGGCTGCGGGCTTTCCTGCTGCCTTCAGCCTCGACACCACCCTTTCCCACTTGGCGCCACGCCAGGCACAAAAATGGCCATACGGCTGGAGATGGGTCCCCCGCCCAAAGAGCCAGCAGGGAAAACTATGCCTTGTTCTAAAGCTCTTTGGGAACCGCTTGCGTAGCCCCACAGACCTGGGGGCTGCAGGCTTTGCTGCTGCCTTCAGCCTCAAAGCCACCCTTTCCCACTTGGCGCCGCGCCAGGCACTAAAATGGCCATACGGCTGGAGATGGGTCCCCTGCCCAAAGAGCCAGCAGGGAAAACTATGCCTTGTTCTAAAGCTCTTTGGGAACCGCTTGCGTAGCCCCACAGAGCTGGGAGCTGCAGGCTTTCCTGCTGCCTTCAGCCTCGACACAACCCTTTCCCACTTGGCGCGGCGCCAGGCACAAAAATGGCCATACGGCTGGAGATGGGTCCCCCGCCCAAAGAGCCAGCAGGGAAAACTATGCCTTGTTCTAAAGCTCTTTGGGAACCGCTTGCGTAGCCCCACAGACCTGGGGGCTACGGGCTTTCCTGCTGCCTTCAGCCTCAAAACCACCCTTTCCCACTCGGCGCCGCGCCAGGCACAAAAATGCCCTATGGCTGGAGATGGGTCCCCCGCCCAAGGAGCCAGCAGGGAAAACTATGCCTTTTTCTAAAGCTCTTTGGGAAACGCTTGCGTAGCCCCACAGACCTGGGGGCTGCGGGCTTTCCTGCTGCCTTCAGCCTCGACACCACCATTTCCCTCTGGGCGCTAGGCCAGGCACAAAAATGGCCATACGGCTGGAGATGGGTCCCCCGCCCAGAGAGCCAGCAGGGAAAATTATGCCTTCTTCTAAAGCTCTTTGGGAACCGCTTGCGTAGCGCCACAGACCTGGGGGCTGCAGGCTTTCCTGCTGCCTTCAGCCTCAAAGCCACCCTTTCCCACTTGGCGCCGCGCCAGGCACAAAAATGGCCATACGGCTGGAGATGGGTCCCCCGCCCAAAGAGCCAGCAGGGAAAACTATGCCTTGTTCTAAAGCTCTTTGGGAACCGCTTGCGTAGCCCCACAGACCTGGGGGCTGCGGGCTTTCCTGCAGCCTTCAGCCTCGACACCACCCTTTCCCACTTGGCGCCGCGCCAGGCACAAAAATGGCCATATGTCTGGAGATGGGTCCCACGCCCAAAGAGCCAGCAGGGAAAACTATGCCTTGTTCTAAAGCTCTTTGGGAACCGCTTGCGTAGCGCCACAGACCTGGGGGCTGCGGGCTTTCCTGCTGCCTTCAGCCTCAAAACCACCCTTTCCCACTTGGCGAAGCGCAAGGCACAAAAATGGCCATACGGCTGGAGGTGGGTCCCACGCCCAAAGAGCCAGCAGGGAAAACTATGCCTTGTTCTAAAGCTCTTTGGGAACCGCTTGCGTAGCCCCACAGACCTGGGGGCTGCGGGCTTTCCTGCTGCCTTCAGCCTCGAAAACCACCATTTCCCTCTGGGCACTGGGCCAGGCACAAAAATGGCCATACGGCTGGAGATGGGTCCCCCGCCCAAAGAGCCAGCAGGGAAAACTATGCCTTGTTCTAAAGCTCTTTGGGAACCGCTTGCGTAGCCCCACAGACCTGGGAGCTGCGGGCTTTCCTGCTGCCTTCAGCCTCGACACCACCCTTTCCCACTTGGCGCGGCGCCAGGCACAAAAATGGCCATACGGCTGGAGATGGGTCCCCTACCCAAGGAGCCAGCAGGGAAAACTATGCCTTGTTCTAAAGCTCTTTGGGAACCGCTTGCGTAGCCCCACAGACCTGGGGGCTGCAGGCTTTCCTGCTGCCTTCAGCCTCGACACCACCCTTTCCCACTTGGCGCCGCGCCAGGCACACAAAATGGCTATATGGCTGGAGATGAATCCCCCGCCCAAAGAGCCAGCAGGGAAAACTATGCCTTGTTCTAAAGCTCTTTGGGAACCGCTTGCGTATCCCCTCAGACATGGGGGCTACAGGCTTTCCTGCTGCCTTCAGCCTCGACAACACCCTTTCCCACTTGGCGCCGCGCCAGGCACAAAAATGGCCATACGGCTGGAGATGGGTGCCACGCCCAAAGAGCCAGCAGGGAAAACTATGCCTTGTTCTAAAGCTCTTTGGGAACCGCTTGCGTAGCCCCACAGACCTGGGGGCTGCAGGCTTTGCTGCTGCCTTCAGCCTCGACACCACCCTTTCCCACTTGGCGCCGCGCCAGGCACAAAAATGGCCATATGGCTGGAGATGGGTCCCCTGCCCAAAGAGCCAGCAGGGAAAACTATGCCTTGTTCTAAAGCTCTTTGGGAACCGCTTGCGTAGCCCCACAGGCCTGGGGGCTGCAGGCTTTCCTGCTGCCTTCAGCCTCGAAAACCACCATTTCCCTCTGGGCACTGGGCCAGGCACAAAAATGGCCATACGGCTGGAGATGGGTCCCCCGCCCAAAGAGCCAGCAGGGAAAACTATGCCTTGTTCTAAAGCTCTTTGGGAACCGCTTGCGTAGCCCCACAGACCTGGGGGCTGCGGGCTTTCCTGCTGCCTTCAGCCTCAAAGCCACCCTTTCCCACTTGGCACGGCGCCAGGCACAAAAATGGCCATACGGCTGGAGATGGGTCCCCTGCCCAAGGAGCCAGCAGGGAAAACTATGCCTTGTTCTAAAGCTCTTTGGGAACCGCTTGCGTAGCCCCACAGACCTGGGGGCTGCAGGCTTTCCTGCTGCCTTCAGCCTCGACACCACCCTTTCCCACTTGGCGCCGCGCCAGGCACAAAAATGGCCATACGGCTGGAGATGGATCCGACGCCCTAAGAGCCAGCGGGGAAAACTATGCCTTGTTCTAAAGCTCTTTGGGAACTGCTTGCGTAGCCCCACAGACCTGGGGGCTGCGGGCTTTCCTGCTGCCTTCAGACTCGACACCACCCTTTCCCACTTGGCGCCACGCCAGGCACAAAAATGGCCATACGGCTGGAGATGGGTCCCCCGCCCAAAGAGCCAGCAGGGAAAACTATGCCTTGTTCTAAACCTCTTTGGGAACCGCTTGCGTAGCGCCACAGACGTGGGGGCTGCGGGCTTTCCTGCTGCCTTCAGCCTCAAAACCACCCTTTCCCTCTGGGCACTGGGCCAGGCACAAAAATGGCCATATGTCTGGAGATGGGTGCGACGCCCAAATAGCCAGCAGGGAAAACTATGCCTTGTTCTAAAGCTCTTTGGGAACCGCTTGCTTAGCGCCACAGACCTGGGGGCTGCGGGCTTTCCTGCTGCCTTCAGCCTCAAAACCACCCTTTCCCACTTGGCGAAGCGCAAGGCACAAAAATGGCCATACAGCTGGAGATGGGTCCCCTGCCCAAAGAGCCAGCAGGGAAAACTATGCCTTGTTCTAAAGCTCTTTGGGAACCGCTTGCGTTGCCCCACAGACCTGGGGACTGCGGGCTTTCCTGCTGCCTTCAGCCTCAAAACCACCCTTTCCCACTTGGCGCCGCGCCAGGCACAAAAATGGCCATATGGCTGGAGATGGGTCCCCTGCCCAAAGAGCCAGCAGGGAAAACTATGCCTTCTTCTAAAGCTCTTTGGGAACCGCTTGCGTAGCGCCACAGACCTGGGGGCTGCGGGCTTTCCTGCTGCCTTCAGCCTCAAAGCCACCCTTTCCCACTTGGCGCCGCGCCAGGCACAAAAATGGCCATACGGCTGGAGATGGGTCCCCCGCCCAAAGAGCCAGCAGGGAAAACTATGCCTTGTTCTAAAGCTCTTTGGGAACCGCTTGCGTAGCCCCACAGAGCTGGGAGCTGCAGGCTTTCCTGCTGCCTTCAGCCTCGAAAACCACCATTTCCCTCTGGGCACTGGGCCAGGCACAAAAATGGCCATACGGCTGGAGATGGGTCCCCCGCCCAAAGAGCCAGCAGGGAAAACTATGCCTTGTTCTAAACCTCTTTGGGAACCGCTTGCGTAGCGCCACAGACGTGGGGGCTGCGGGCTTTCCTGCTGCCTTCAGCCTCAAAACCACCCTTTCCCTCTGGGCACTGGGCCAGGCACAAAAATGGCCATATGTCTGGAGATGGGTGCGACGCCCAAATAGCCAGCAGGGAAAACTATGCCTTGTTCTAAAGCTCTTTGGGAACCGCTTGCTTAGCCCCACAGACCTGGGGGCTGCGGGCTTTCCTGCTGCCTTCAGCCTCGAAAACCACCATTTCCCTCTGGGCACTGGGCCAGGCACAAAAATGGCCATACGGCTGGAGATGGGTCCCCCGCCCAAAGAGCCAGCAGGGAAAACTATGCCTTGTTCTAAACCTCTTTGGGAACCGCTTGCGTAGCGCCACAGACGTGGGGGCTGCGGGCTTTCCTGCTGCCTTCAGCCTCAAAACCACCCTTTCCCTCTGGGCACTGGGCCAGGCACAAAAATGGCCATATGTCTGGAGATGGGTGCGACGCCCAAATAGCCAGCAGGGAAAACTATGCCTTGTTCTAAAGCTCTTTGGGAACCGCTTGCTTAGCCCCACAGACCTGGGGGCTACGGGCTTTCCTGCTGCCTTCAGCCTCAAAACCACCCTTTCCCACTCGGCGCCGCGCCAGGCACAAAAATGCCCTATGGCTGGAGATGGGTCCCCCGCCCAAAGAGCCAGCAGGGAAAACTATGCCTTGTTCTAAAGCTCTTTGGGAACCGCTTGCGTAGCCCCACAGACCTGGGGGCTGCGGGCTTTCCTGCTGCCTTCAGCCTCAAAGCCACCCTTTCCCACTGGGCTCCACGCCAGGCACAAAAATGGCCATATGGCTGGAGATGGGTCCCCCGCCCAAAGAGCCAGCAGGGAAAACTATGCCTTCTTCTAAAGCTCTTTGGGAACCGCTTGCGTAGCCCCACAGACCTGGGGGCTGCGGGCTTTCCTGCTGCCTTCAGCCTCAAAGCCACCCTTTCCCACTTGGCGCCGCGCCAGGCACAAAAATGGCCATACGGCTGGAGATGGGTCCCCCGCCCAAAGAGCCAGCAGGGAAAACTATGCCTTGTTCTAAAGCTCTTTGGGAACCGCTTGCGTAGCCCCACAGACCTGGGGGCTGCGGGCTTTCCTGCTGCCTTCAGCCTCAAAACCACCCTTTCCCACTAGGAGCCGCGCCAGGCACAAAAATGACCATATGGCTGGAGATGGGTCCCCTGCCCAAAGAGCCAGCAGGGAAAACTATGCCTTGTTCTAAAGCTCTTTGGGAACCGCTTGCGTAGCGCCACAGACGTGGGGGCTGCGGGCTTTCCTGCTGCCTTCAGCCTCAAAACCACCCTTTCCCACTTGGCGCGGCGCCAGGCACAAAAATGGCCATACGGCTGGAGATGGGTCCCCCGCCCAAAGAGCCAGCAGGGAAAACTATGCCTTGTTCTAAAGCTCTTTGGGAACCGCTTGCGTAGCCCCACAGACCTGGGGGCTGCAGGCTTTGCTGCTGCCTTCAGCCACAAAGCCACCCTTTCCCACTTGGCGCCGCGCCAGGCACTAAAATGGCCATACGGCTGGAGATGGATCCGACGCCCTAAGAGCCAGCGGGGAAAACTATGCCTTGTTCTAAAGCTCTTTGGGAACTGCTTGCGTAGCCCCACAGACCTGGGGGCTGCGGGCTTTCCTGCTGCCTTCAGCCTCGACACCACCCTTTCCCACTTGGCGCCACGCCAGGCACAAAAATGGCCATACAGCTGGAGATGGGTCCCCCGCCCAAAGAGCCAGCAGGGAAAACTATGCCTTGTTCTAAAGCTCTTTGGGAACCGCTTGCGTAGCGCCACAGACCTGGGGGCTGCGGGCTTTCCTGCTGCCTTCAGCCTCGAAAACCACCGTTTCCCTCTGGGCACTGGGCCAGGCACAAAAATGGCCATACGGCTGGAGATGGGTCCCCCGCCCAAAGAGCCAGCAGGGAAAACTATGCCTTGTTCTAAAGCTCTTTGGGAACCGCTTGCGTAGCCCCACAGACCTGGGGGCTGCGGGCTTTCCTGCAGCCTTCAGCCTCGACACCACCCTTTCCCACTTGGCGCCGCGCCAGGCACAAAAATGGCCATACGGCTGGAGATGGGTCCCCCGCCCAAAGAGCCAGCAGGGAAAACTATGCCTTGTTCTAAAGCTCTTTGGGAACCGCTTGCGTAGCCCCACAGACCTGGGGGCTGCAGGCTTTGCTGCTGCCTTCAGCCTCAAAGCCACCCTTTCCCACTTGGCGCCGCGCCAGGCACTAAAATGGCCATACGGCTGGAGATGGATCCGTCGCCCTAAGAGCCAGCGGGGAAAACTATGCCTTGTTCTAAAACTCTTTGGGAACTGCTTGCGTAGCCCCACAGACCTGGGGGCTGCGGGCTTTCCTGCTGCCTTCAGCCTCGACACCACCCTTTCCCACTTGGCGCCACGCCAGGCACAAAAATGGCCATACGGCTGGAGATGGGTCCCCCGCCCAAAGAGCCATTAGGGAAAACTATGCCTTGTTCTAAAGCTCTTTGGGAACCGCTTGCGTAGCCCCACAGACCTGGGGGCTGCGGGCTTTCCTGCTGCCTTCAGCCTCGAAAACCACCATTTCCCTCTGGGCACTGGGCCAGGCACAAAAATGGCCATACGGCTGGAGATGGGTCCCCCGCCCAAAGAGCCAGCAGGGAAAACTATGCCTTGTTCTAAAGCTCTTTGGGAACCGCTTGCGTAGCCCCACAGACCTGGGGGCTGCGGGCTTTCCTGCAGCCTTCAGCCTCGACACCACCCTTTCCCACTTGGCGCCGCGCCAGGCACAAAAATGGCCATATGTCTGGAGATGGGTCCCAGGCCCAAAGAGCCAGGAGGGAAAACTATGCCTTGTTCTAAAGCTCTTTGGGAACCGCTTGCGTAGCCCCACAGACCTGGGGGCTGCAGGCTTTGCTGCTGCCTTCAGTCTCGACACCACCCTTTCCCACTTGGCGCCTCGCCAGGCACTAAAATGGCCATACGGCTGGAGATGGGTCCCCCGCCCAAAGAGCCAGCAGGGAAAACTATGCCTTGTTCTAAAGCTCTTTGGGAACCGCTTGCGTAGCCCCACAGAGCTGGGAGCTGCAGGCTTTCCTGCTGCCTTCAGCCTCGACACAACCCTTTCCCACTTGGCGCGGCGCCAGGCACAAAAATGGCCATACGGCTGTAGATGAGTCCCCTGCCCAAGGAGCCAGCAGGGAAAACTATGCCTTGTTCTAAAGCTCTTTGGGAACCGCTTGCATAGCCCCACAGACCTGGGGGCTGCGGGCTTTCCTGCTGCCTTCAGCCTCGACACCACCCTTTCCCACTTGGCGCCGCCCCAGGCACAAAAATGGCCATACGGCTGGAGATGGGTCCCCTGCCCAAGGAGCCAGCAGGGAAAATTATGCCTTGTTCTAAAGCTCTTTGGGAACCGCTTGCGTAGCCCCACAGACCTGGGGGCTGCGGGCTTTCCTGCTGCCTTCAGCCTCAAAGCCACCCTTTCCCACTGGGCTCCACGCCAGGCACAAAAATGGCCATATGGCTGGAGATGGGTCCCCCGCCCAAAGAGCCAGCAGGGAAAACTATGCCTTCTTCTAAAGCTCTTTGGGAACCGCTTGCGTAGCGCCACAGACGTGGGGGCTGCGGGCTTTCCTGCTGCCTTCAGCCTCAAAGCCACCCTTTCCCACTTGGCGCCGCGCCAGGCACAAAAATGGCCATACGGCTGGAGATGGGTCCCCTGCCCAAAGAGCCAGCAGGGAAAACTATGCCTTGTTCTAAAGCTCTTTGGGAACCGCTTGCGTAGCCCCACAGACCTGGGGGCTGCGGGCTTTGCTGCTGCCTTCAGCCTCAAAACCACCCTTTCCCACTAGGAGCCGCGCCAGGCACAAAAATGGCCATATGGCTGGAGATGGGTCCCCTGCCCAAAGAGCCAGCAGGGAAAACTATGCCTTGTTCTAAAGCTCTTTGGGAACCGCTTGCGTAGCCCCACAGACCTGGGGGCTGCGGGCTTTCCTGCTGCCTTCAGCCTCAAAACCACCCTTTCCCACTTGGCGCGGCGCCAGGCACAAAAATGGCCATACAGCTGGAGATGGGTCCCCCGCCCAAAGAGCCAGCAGGGAAAACTATGCCTTGTTCTAAAGCTCTTTGGGAACCGCTTGCGTAGCCCCACAGACCTGGGGGCTGCAGGCTTTGCTGCTGCCTTCAGCCTCAAAGCCACCCTTTCCCACTTGGCGCCGCGCCAGGCACTAAAATGGCCATACGGCTGGAGATGGATCCGACGCCCTAAGAGCCAGCGGGGAAAACTATGCCTTATTCTAAAGCTCTTTCGGAACTGCTTGCGTAGCCCCACAGACCTGGGGGCTGCGGGCTTTCCTGCTGCCTTCAGCCTCGACACCACCCTTTCCCACTTGGCGCCACGCCAGGCACAAAAATGGCCATACGGCTGGAGATGGGTCCCCCGCCCAAAGAGCCAGCAGGGAAAACTATGCCTTGTTCTAAAGCTCTTTGGGAACCGCTTGCGTAGCCCCACAGACCTGGGGGCTGCGGGCTTTCCTGCTGCCTTCAGCCTCGAAAACCACCATTTCCCTCTGGGCACTGGGCCAGGCACAAAAATGGCCATACGGCTGGAGATGGGTCCCCCGCCCAAAGAGCCAGCAGGGAAAACTATGCCTTCTTCTAAAGCTCTTTGGGAACCGCTTGCGTAGCCCCACAGACCTGGGGGCTGCGGGCTTTCCTGCAGCCTTCAGCCTCGACACCACCCTTTCCCACTTGGCGCCGCGCCAGGCACAAAAATGGCCATATGTCTGGAGATGGGTCCCACGCCCAAAGAGCCAGCAGGGAAAACTATGCCTTGTTCTAAAGCTCTTTGGGAACCGCTTGCGTAGCCCCACAGACCTGGGGGCTGCAGGCTTTGCTGCTGCCTTCAGTCTCGACACCACCCTTTCCCACTTGGCGCCTCGCCAGGCACTAAAATGGCCATACGGCTGGAGATGGGTCCCCCGCCCAAAGAGCCAGCAGGGAAAACTATGCCTTGTTCTAAAGCTCTTTGGGAACCGCTTGCGTAGCCCCACAGACCTGGGGGCTGCGGGCTTTCCTGCTGCCTTCAGCCTCGACACCACCCTTTCCCACTTGGCGCGGCGCCAGGCACAAAAATGGCCATACGGCTGGAGATGGGTCCCCTACCCAAGGAGCCAGCAGGGAAAACTATGCCTTGTTCTAAAGCTCTTTGGGAACCGCTTGCATAGCCCCACAGACCTGGGGGCTGCGGGCTTTCCTGCTGCCTTCAGCCTCGACACCACCCTTTCCCACTTGGCGCCGCGCCAGGCACAAAAATGGCCATACGGCTGGAGATGGGTCCCCTGCCCAAAGAGCCAGCAGGGAAAATTATGCCTTGTTCTAAAGCTCTTTGGGAACCGCTTGCGTAGCCCCACAGACCTGGGGGCTACGGGCTTTCCTGCTGCCTTCAGCCTCAAAACCACCCTTTCCCACTCAGCGCCGCGCCAGGCACAAAAATGCCCTATGGCTGGAGATGGGTCCCCCGCCCAAAGAGCCAGCAGGGAAAACTATGCCTTTTTCTAAAGCTCTTTGGGAACCCCTTGCGTAGCCCCACAGACCTGGGGGCTGCGGGCTTTCCTGCTGCCTTCAGCCTCGACACCACCATTTCCCTCTGGGCGCTAGGCCAGGCACAAAAATGGCCATACGGCTGGAGATGGGTCCCCTGCCCAAAGAGCCAGCAGGGAAAACTATGCCTTTTTCTAAAGCTCTTTGGGAACCGCTTGCGTAGCCCCACAGACCTGGGGGCTGCGGGCTTTCCTGCTGCCTTCAGCCTCAAAACCACCCTTTCCCACTGGGCTCCACGCCAGGCACAAAAATGGCCATATGGCTGGAGATGGGTCACCCGCCCAAAGAGCCAGCAGGGAAAAATATGCCTTCTTCTAAAGCTCTTTGGGAACCGCTTGCGTAGCGCCACAGACCTGGGGGCTGCGGGCTTTCCTGCTGCCTTCAGCCTCAAAGCCACCCTTTCCCACTTGGCGCCGCGCCAGGCACAAAAATGGCCATACGGCTGGAGATGGGTCCCCCGCCCAAAGAGCCAGCAGGGAAAACTATGCCTTGTTCTAAAGCTCTTTGGGAACCGCTTGCGTAGCCCCACAGACCTGGGGGCTGCGGGCTTTGCTGCTGCCTTCAGCCTCAAAACCACCCTTTCCCACTAGGAGCCGCGCCAGGCACAAAAATGGCCATATGGCTGGAGATGGGTCCCCTGCCCAAAGAGCCAGCAGGGAAAACTATGCCTTGTTCTAAAGCTCTTTGGGAACCGCTTGCGTAGCGCCACAGACGTGGGGGCTGCGGGCTTTCCTGCTGCCTTCAGCCTCAAAAACACCCTTTCCCACTTGGCGAAGCGCAAGGCACAAAAATGGCCATATGGCTGGAGGTGGGTCCCACGCCCAAAGAGCCAGCAGGGAAAACTATGCCTTGTTCTAAAGCTCTTTGGGAACCGCTTGCGTAGCCCCACAGGCCTGGGGGCTGCAGGCTTTGCTGCTGCCTTCAGCCTCGACACCACCCTTTCCCACTTGGCGCCGCGCCAGGCACAAAAATGGTCATATGGCTGGAGATGGGTCCCCTGCCCAAAGAGCCAGCAGGGAAAACTATGCCTTGTTCTAAAGCTCTTTGGGAACCGCTTGCGTAGCGCCACAGACGTGGGGGCTGCGGGCTTTCCTGCTGCCTTCAGCCTCAAAACCACCCTTTCCACTTGGCGAAGCGCAAGGCACAAAAATGGCCATACGGCTGGAGGTGGGTCCCACGCCCAAAGAGCCAGCAGGGAAAACTATGCCTTGTTCTAAAGCTCTTTGGGAACCGCTTGCGTAGCCCCACAGGACTGGGGGCTGCAGGCTTTCCTGCTGCCTTCAGCCTCGAAAACCACCATTTCCCTCTGGGCACTGGGCCAGGCACAAAAATGGCCATACGGCTGGAGATGGGTCCCCCGCCCAAAGAGCCAGCAGGGAAAACTATGCCTTGTTCTAAAGCTCTTTGGGAACCCCTTGCGTAGCCCCACAGACCTGGGGGCTGCAGGCTTTCCTGCTGCCTTCAGCCTCGACACCACCCTTTCCCACTTGGCGCCGCGCCAGGCACTAAAATGGCCATACGGCTGGAGATGGATCCGACGCCCTAAGAGCCAGCGGGGAAAACTATGCCTTGTTCAAAAGCTCTTTGGGAACTGCTTGCGTAGCCCCACAGACCTGGGGGCTGCGGGCTTTCCTGCTGCCTTCAGCCTCGACACCACCCTTTCCCACTTGGCGCCACGCCAGGCACAAAAATGGCCATACGGCTGGAGATGGGTCCCCCGCCCAAAGAGCCAGCAGGGAAAACTATGCCTTGTTCTAAAGCTCTTTGGGAACCGCTTGCGTAGCCCCACAGACCTGGGGGCTGCGGGCTTTCCTGCTGCCTTCAGCCTCGAAAAACACCATTTCCCTCTGGGCACTGGGCCAGGCACAAAAATGGCCATACGGCTGTAGATGAGTCCCCTGCCCAAGGAGCCAGCAGGGAAAACTATGCCTTGTTCTAAAGCTCTTTGGGAACCGCTTGCGTAGCCCCACAGACCTGGGGGCTGCGGGCTTTCCTGCTGCCTTCAGCCTCAAAACCACCCTTTCCCACTTGGCGAAGCGCAAGGCACAAAAATGGCCATACGGCTGGAGGTGGGTCCCACGCCCAAAGAGCCATCAGGGAAAATTATGCCTTGTTCTAAAGCTCTTTGGGAACCCCTTGTGTAGCCCCAAAGACCTGGGGGCTACGGGCTTTCCTGCTGCCTTCAGGCTCAAAACCACCCTTTCCCACTTGGCACCGCGCCAGGCACAAAAATGGCCATACGGCTGGAGATGGGTCCCCCGCCCAAAGAGCCAGCAGGGAAAACTATGCCTTGTTCTAAAGCTCTTTGGGAACCGCTTGCGTAGCCCCACAGACCTGGGGGCTGCAGGCTTTGCTGCTGCCTTCAGCCTCAAAGCCACCCTTTCCCACTTGGCGCCGCGCCAGGCACTAAAATGGCCATACGGCTGGAGATGGATCCGACGCCCAAAGAGCCAGCTGGTAAAACTATGCCTTGTTCTAAAGCTCTTTGGGAACCGCTTGCGTAGCCCCACAGAGATGGGAGCTGCAGGCTTTCCTGCTGCCTTCAGCCTCGACACAACCCTTTCCCACTTGGCGCGGCGCCAGGCACAAAAATGGCCATACGGCTGGAGATGGGTCCCCTGCCCAAGGAGCCAGCAGGGAAAACTATGCCTTGTTCTAAAGCTCTTTGGGAACCGCTTGCATAGCCCCACAGACCTGGGGGCTGCGGGCTTTCCTGCTGCCTTCAGCCTCGACACCACCCTTTCCCACTTGGCGCCGCGCCAGGCACAAAAATGGCCATACGGCTGGAGATGGGTCCCCTGCCCAAAGAGCCAGCAGGGAAAATTATGCCTTGTTCTAAAGCTTTTTGGAAACCGCTTGCGTAGCCCCACAGACCTGGGGGCTACGGGCTTTCCTGCTGCCTTCAGCCTCAAAACCACCCTTTCCCACTCGGCGCCGCGCCAGGCACAAAAATGCCCTATGGCTGGAGATGGGTCCCCCGCCCAAAGAGCCAGCAGGGAAAACTATGCCTTTTTCTAAAGCTCTTTGGGAAACGCTTGCGTAGCCCCACAGACCTGGGGGCTGCGGGCTTTCCTGCTGCCTTCAGCCTCGACACCACCATTTCCCTCTGGGCGCTAGGCCAGGCACAAAAATGGCCATACGGCTGGAGATGGGTCCCCCGCCCAAAGAGCCAGCAGGGAAAACTATGCCTTGTTCTAAAGCTCTTTGGGAACCGCTTGCGTAGCCCCACAGACCTGGGGGCTGCGGGCTTTCCTGCTGCCTTCAGCCTCAAAACCACCCTTTCCCACTTGGCGAAGCGCAAGGCACAAAAATGGCCATACGGCTGGAGGTGGGTCCCACGCCCAAAGAGCCAGCAGGGAAAACTATGCCTTGTTCTAAAGCTCTTTGGGAACCGCTTGCGTAGCCCCACAGACCTGGGGGCTGCGGGCTTTCCTGCTGCCTTCAGCCTCGAAAACCACCATTTCCCTCTGGGCACTGGGCCAGGCACAAAAATGGCCATACGGCTGGAGATGGGTCCCCCGCCCAAAGAGCCAGCAGGGAAAACTATGCCTTGTTCTAAAGCTCTTTGGGAACCGCTTGCGTAGCCCCACAGACCTGGGGCCTGCGGGCTTTCCTGCTGCCTTCAGCCTCGACACCACCCTTTCCCACTTGGCGCGGCGCCAGGCACAAAAATGGCCATACGGCTGGAGATGGGTCCCCTACCCAAGGAGCCAGCAGGGAAAACTATGCCTTGTTCTAAAGCTCTTTGGGAACCGCTTGCGTAGCCCCACAGACCTGGGGGCTGCAGGCTTTCCTGCTGCCTTCAGCCTCGACACCACCCTTTCCCACTTGGCGCCGCGCCAGGCACAAAAATGGCTATATGGCTGGAGATGAATCCCCCGCCCAAAGAGCCAGCAGGGAAAATTATGCCTTGTTCTAAAGCTCTTTGGGAACCGCTTGCGTATCCCCTCAGACATGGGGGCTACAGGCTTTCCTGCTGCCTTCAGCCTCGACAACACCCTTTCCCACTTGGCGCCGCGCCAGGCACAAAAATGGCCATACGGCTGGAGATGGGTGCCACGCCCAAAGAGCCAGCAGGGAAAATTATGCCTTGTTCTAAAGCTCTTTGGGAACCGCTTGCGTATCCCCTCAGACATGGGGGCTACAGGCTTTCCTGCTGCCTTCAGCCTCGACAACACCCTTTCCCACTTGGCGCCGCGCCAGGCACAAAAATGGCCATACGGCTGGAGATGGGTGCCACGCCCAAAGAGCCAGCAGGGAAAACTATGCCTTGTTCTAAAGCTCTTTGGGAACCGCTTGCGTAGCCCCACAGACCTGGGGGCTGCAGGCTTTGCTGCTGCCTTCAGCCTCGACACCACCCTTTCCCACTTGGCGCCGCGCCAGGCACAAAAATGGCCATATGGCTGGAGATGGGTCCCCTGCCCAAAGAGCCAGCAGGGAAAACTATGCCTTGTTCTAAAGCTCTTTGGGAACCGCTTGCGTAGCGCCACAGACGTGGGGGCTGCGGGCTTTCCTGCTGCCTTCAGCCTCAAAACCACCCTTTCCCACTTGGCGAAGCGCAAGGCACAAAAATGGCCATACGGCTGGAGGTGGCTCCCACGCCCAAAGAGCCAGCAGGGAAAACTATGCCTTGTTCTAAAGCTCTTTGGGAACCGCTTGCGTAGCCCCACAGGCCTGGGGGCTGCGGGCTTTCCTGCTGCCTTCAGCCTCGAAAACCACCATTTCCCTCTGGGCACTGGGCCAGGCACAAAAATGGCCATACGGCTGGAGATGGGTCCCCCGCCCAAAGAGCCAGCAGGGAAAACTATGCCTTGTTCTAAAGCTCTTTGGGAACCGCTTGCGTAGCCCCACAGACCTGGGGGCTGCGGGCTTTCCTGCTGCCTTCAGCCTCGAAAAACACCATTTCCCTCTGGGCACTGGGCCAGGCACAAAAATGGCCATACGGCTGGAGATGGGTGCCACGCCCAAAGAGCCAGCAGGGAAAACTATGCCTTGTTCTAAAGCTCTTTGGGAACCGCTTGCGTAGCCCCACAGACCTGGGGGCTGCGGGCTTTCCTGCTGCCTTCAGCCTCAAAACCACCCTTTCCCACTTGGCGAAGCGCAAGGCACAAAAATGGCCATACGGCTGGAGGTGGGTCCCACGCCCAAAGAGCCATCAGGGAAAATTATGCCTTGTTCTAAAGCTCTTTGGGAACCCCTTGTGTAGCCCCACAGACCTGGGGGCTACGGGCTTTCCTGCTGCCTTCAGCCTCAAAACCACCCTTTCCCACTTGGCACCGCGCCAGGCACAAAAATGGCCATACGGCTGGAGATGGGTCCCCCGCCCAAAGAGCCAGCAGGGAAAACTATGCCTTGTTCTAAAGCTCTTTGGGAACCGCTTGCGTAGCCCCACAGACCTGGGGGCTGCAGGCTTTGCTGCTGCCTTCAGCCTCAAAGCCACCCTTTCCCACTTGGCGCCGCGCCAGGCACTAAAATGGCCATACGGCTGGAGATGGATCCGACGCCCTAAGAGCCAGCGGGGAAAACTATGCCTTGTTCTAAAGCTCTTTGGGAACTGCTTGCGTAGCCCCACAGACCTGGGGGCTGCGGGCTTTCCTGCTGCCTTCAGCCTCGACACCACCCTTTCCCACTTGGCGCCACGCCAGGCACAAAAATGGCCATACGGCTGGAGATGGGTCCCCCGCCCAAAGAGCCAGCAGGGAAAACTATGCCTTGTTCTAAAGCTCTTTGGGAACCGCTTGCGTAGCCCCACAGACCTGGGGGCTGCAGGCTTTGCTGCTGCCTTCAGCCTCAAAGCCACCCTTTCCCACTTGGCGCCGCGCCAGGCACTAAAATGGCCATACGGCTGGAGATGGGTCCCCTGCCCAAAGAGCCAGCAGGGAAAACTATGCCTTGTTCTAAAGCTCTTTGGGAACCGCTTGCGTAGCCCCACAGAGCTGGGAGCTGCAGGCTTTCCTGCTGCCTTCAGCCTCGACACAACCCTTTCCCACTTGGCGCGGCGCCAGGCACAAAAATGGCCATACGGCTGGAGATGGGTCCCCCGCCCAAAGAGCCAGCAGGGAAAACTATGCCTTGTTCTAAAGCTCTTTGGGAACCGCTTGCGTAGCCCCACAGACCTGGGGGCTACGGGCTTTCCTGCTGCCTTCAGCCTCAAAACCACCCTTTCCCACTCGGCGCCGCGCCAGGCACAAAAATGCCCTATGGCTGGAGATGGGTCCCCCGCCCAAGGAGCCAGCAGGGAAAACTATGCCTTTTTCTAAAGCTCTTTGGGAAACGCTTGCGTAGCCCCACAGACCTGGGGGCTGCGGGCTTTCCTGCTGCCTTCAGCCTCGACACCACCATTTCCCTCTGGGCGCTAGGCCAGGCACAAAAATGGCCATACGGCTGGAGATGGGTCCCCCGCCCAAAGAGCCAGCAGGGAAAACTATGCCTTCTTCTAAAGCTCTTTGGGAACCGCTTGCGTAGCGCCACAGACCTGGGGGCTGCAGGCTTTCCTGCTGCCTTCAGCCTCAAAGCCACCCTTTCCCACTTGGCGCCGCGCCAGGCACAAAAATGGCCATACGGCTGGAGATGGGTCCCCCGCCCAAAGAGCCAGCAGGGAAAACTATGCCTTGTTCTAAAGCTCTTTGGGAACCGCTTGCGTAGCCCCACAGACCTGGGGGCTGCGGGCTTTCCTGCAGCCTTCAGCCTCGACACCACCCTTTCCCACTTGGCGCCGCGCCAGGCACAAAAATGGCCATATGTCTGGAGATGGGTCCCACGCCCAAAGAGCCAGCAGGGAAAACTATGCCTTGTTCTAAAGCTCTTTGGGAACCGCTTGCGTAGCGCCACAGACCTGGGGGCTGCGGGCTTTCCTGCTGCCTTCAGCCTCAAAACCACCCTTTCCCACTTGGCGAAGCGCAAGGCACAAAAATGGCCATACGGCTGGAGGTGGGTCCCACGCCCAAAGAGCCAGCAGGGAAAACTATGCCTTGTTCTAAAGCTCTTTGGGAACCGCTTGCGTAGCCCCACAGACCTGGGGGCTGCGGGCTTTCCTGCTGCCTTCAGCCTCGAAAACCACCATTTCCCTCTGGGCACTGGGCCAGGCACAAAAATGGCCATACGGCTGGAGATGGGTCCCCCGCCCAAAGAGCCAGCAGGGAAAACTATGCCTTGTTCTAAAGCTCTTTGGGAACCGCTTGCGTAGCCCCACAGACCTGGGGGCTGCGGGCTTTCCTGCTGCCTTCAGCCTCGACACCACCCTTTCCCACTTGGCGCGGCGCCAGGCACAAAAATGGCCATACGGCTGGAGATGGGTCCCCTACCCAAGGAGCCAGCAGGGAAAACTATGCCTTGTTCTAAAGCTCTTTGGGAACCGCTTGCGTAGCCCCACAGACCTGGGGGCTGCAGGCTTTCCTGCTGCCTTCAGCCTCGACACCACCCTTTCCCACTTGGCGCCGCGTCAGGCACACAAAATGGCTATATGGCTGGAGATGAATCCCCCGCCCAAAGAGCCAGCAGGGAAAACTATGCCTTGTTCTAAAGCTCTTTGGGAACCGCTTGCGTATCCCCTCAGACATGGGGGCTACAGGCTTTCCTGCTGCCTTCAGCCTCGACAACACCCTTTCCCACTTGGCGCCGCGCCAGGCACAAAAATGGCCATACGGCTGGAGATGGGTGCCACGCCCAAAGAGCCAGCAGGGAAAACTATGCCTTGTTCTAAAGCTCTTTGGGAACCGCTTGCGTAGCCCCACAGACCTGGGGGCTGCAGGCTTTGCTGCTGCCTTCAGCCTCGACACCACCCTTTCCCACTTGGCGCCGCGCCAGGCACAAAAATGGCCATATGGCTGGAGATGGGTCCCCTGCCCAAAGAGCCAGCAGGGAAAACTATGCCTTGTTCTAAAGCTCTTTGGGAACCGCTTGCGTAGCGCCACAGACGTGGGGGCTGCGGGCTTTCCTGCTGCCTTCAGCCTCAAAACCACCCTTTCCCACTTGGCGAAGCGCAAGGCACAAAAATGGCCATACGGCTGGAGGTGGGTCCCACGCCCAAAGAGCCAGCAGGGAAAACTATGCCTTGTTCTAAAGCTCTTTGGGAACCGCTTGCGTAGCCCCACAGGCCTGGGGGCTGCAGGCTTTCCTGCTGCCTTCAGCCTCGAAAACCACCATTTCCCTCTGGGCACTGGGCCAGGCACAAAAATGGCCATACGGCTGGAGATGGGTCCCCCGCCCAAAGAGCCAGCAGGGAAAACTATGCCTTGTTCTAAAGCTCTTTGGGAACCGCTTGCGTAGCCCCACAGACCTGGGGGCTGCGGGCTTTCCTGCTGCCTTCAGCCTCAAAGCCACCCTTTCCCACTTGGCACGGCGCCAGGCACAAAAATGGCCATACGGCTGGAGATGGGTCCCCTGCCCAAGGAGCCAGCAGGGAAAACTATGCCTTGTTCTAAAGCTCTTTGGGAACCGCTTGCGTAGCCCCACAGACCTGGGGGCTGCAGGCTTTCCTGCTGCCTTCAGCCTCGACACCACCCTTTCCCACTTGGCGCCGCGCCAGGCACAAAAATGGCCATACGGCTGGAGATGGATCCGACGCCCTAAGAGCCAGCGGGGAAAACTATGCCTTGTTCTAAAGCTCTTTGGGAACTGCTTGCGTAGCCCCACAGACCTGGGGGCTGCGGGCTTTCCTGCTGCCTTCAGCCTCGACACCACCCTTTCCCACTTGGCGCCACGCCAGGCACAAAAATGGCCATACGGCTGGAGATGGGTCCCCCGCCCAAAGAGCCAGCAGGGAAAACTATGCCTTGTTCTAAACCTCTTTGGGAACCGCTTGCGTAGCGCCACAGACGTGGGGGCTGCGGGCTTTCCTGCTGCCTTCAGCCTCAAAACCACCCTTTCCCTCTGGGCACTGGGCCAGGCACAAAAATGGCCATATGTCTGGAGATGGGTGCGACGCCCAAATAGCCAGCAGGGAAAACTATGCCTTGTTCTAAAGCTCTTTGGGAACCGCTTGCTTAGCGCCACAGACCTGGGGGCTGCGGGCTTTCCTGCTGCCTTCAGCCTCAAAACCACCCTTTCCCACTTGGCGAAGCGCAAGGCACAAAAATGGCCATACAGCTGGAGATGGGTCCCCTGCCCAAAGAGCCAGCAGGGAAAACTATGCCTTGTTCTAAAGCTCTTTGGGAACCGCTTGCGTTGCCCCACAGACCTGGGGACTGCGGGCTTTCCTGCTGCCTTCAGCCTCAAAACCACCCTTTCCCACTTGGCGCCGCGCCAGGCACAAAAATGGCCATATGGCTGGAGATGGGTCCCCTGCCCAAAGAGCCAGCAGGGAAAACTATGCCTTCTTCTAAAGCTCTTTGGGAACCGCTTGCGTAGCGCCACAGACCTGGGGGCTGCGGGCTTTCCTGCTGCCTTCAGCCTCAAAGCCACCCTTTCCCACTTGGCGCCGCGCCAGGCACAAAAATGGCCATACGGCTGGAGATGGGTCCCCCGCCCAAAGAGCCAGCAGGGAAAACTATGCCTTGTTCTAAAGCTCTTTGGGAACCGCTTGCGTAGCCCCACAGACCTGGGGGCTGCGGGCTTTGCTGCTGCCTTCAGCCTCAAAACCACCCTTTCCCACTAGGAGCCGCGCCAGGCACAAAAATGGCCATATGGCTGGAGATGGGTCCCCTGCCCAAAGAGCCAGCAGGGAAAACTATGCCTTCTTCTAAAGCTCTTTGGGAACCGCTTGCGTAGCGCCACAGACGTGGGGGCTGCGGGCTTTCCTGCTGCCTTCAGCCTCAAAACCACCCTTTCCCACTTGGCGAAGCGCAAGGCACAAAAATGGCCATATGGCTGGAGGTGGGTCCCACGCCCAAAGAGCCAGCAGGGAAAACTATGCCTTGTTCTAAAGCTCTTTGGGAACCGCTTGCGTAGCCCCACAGACCTGGGGGCTGCGGGCTTTCCTGCTGCCTTCAGCCTCGAAAACCACCATTTCCCTCTGGGCACTGGGCCAGGCACAAAAATGGCCATACGGCTGGAGATGGGTCCCCCGCCCAAAGAGCCAGCAGGGAAAACTATGCCTTGTTCTAAACCTCTTTGGGAACCGCTTGCGTAGCGCCACAGACGTGGGGGCTGCGGGCTTTCCTGCTGCCTTCAGCCTCAAAACCACCCTTTCCCTCTGGGCACTGGGCCAGGCACAAAAATGGCCATATGTCTGGAGATGGGTGCGACGCCCAAATAGCCAGCAGGGAAAACTATGCCTTGTTCTAAAGCTCTTTGGGAACCGCTTGCTTAGCGCCACAGACCTGGGGGCTGCGGGCTTTCCTGCTGCCTTCAGCCTCAAAACCACCCTTTCCCACTTGGCGAAGCGCAAGGCACAAAAATGGCCATACAGCTGGAGATGGGTCCCCTGCCCAAAGAGCCAGCAGGGAAAACTATGCCTTGTTCTAAAGCTCTTTGGGAACCGCTTGCGTTGCCCCACAGACCTGGGGGCTGCAGGCTTTCCTGCTGCCTTCAGCCTCAAAACCACCCTTTCCCACTTGGCGCCGCGCCAGGCACAAAAATGGCCATATGGCTGGAGATGGGTCCCCTGCCCAAAGAGCCAGCAGGGAAAACTATGCCTTCTTCTAAAGCTCTTTGGGAACCGCTTGCGTAGCGCCACAGACCTGGGGGCTGCGGGCTTTCCTGCTGCCTTCAGCCTCAAAGCCACCCTTTCCCACTTGGCGCCGCGCCAGGCACAAAAATGGCCATACGGCTGGAGATGGGTCCCCCGCCCAAAGAGCCAGCAGGGAAAACTATGCCTTGTTCTAAAGCTCTTTGGGAACCGCTTGCGTAGCGCCACAGACCTGGGGGCTGCGGGCTTTCCTGCTGCCTTCAGCCTCAAAACCACCCTTTCCCACTAGGAGCCGCGCCAGGCACAAAAATGGCCATATGGCTGGAGATGGGTCCCCTGCCCAAAGAGCCAGCAGGGAAAACTATGCCTTCTTCTAAAGCTCTTTGGGAACCGCTTGCGTAGCGCCACAGACGTGGGGGCTGCGGGCTTTCCTGCTGCCTTCAGCCTCAAAACCACCCTTTCCCACTTGGCGAAGCGCAAGGCACAAAAATGGCCATATGGCTGGAGGTGGGTCCCACGCCCAAAGAGCCAGCAGGGAAAACTATGCCTTGTTCTAAAGCTCTTTGGGAACCGCTTGCGTAGCCCCACAGACCTGGGGGCTGCGGGCTTTCCTGCTGCCTTCAGCCTCGAAAACCACCATTTCCCTCTGGGCACTGGGCCAGGCACAAAAATGGCCATACGGCTGGAGATGGGTCCCCCGCCCAAAGAGCCAGCAGGGAAAACTATGCCTTGTTCTAAAGCTCTTTGGGAACCGCTTGCGTAGCCCCACAGACCTGGGGGCTACGGGCTTTCCTGCTGCCTTCAGCCTCAAAACCACCCTTTCCCACTTGGCGCGGCGCCAGGCACAAAAATGGCCATACGGCTGGAGATGGGTCCCCTACCCAAGGAGCCAGCAGGGAAAACTATGCCTTGTTCTAAAGCTCTTTGGGAACCGCTTGCGTAGCCCCACAGACCTGGGGGCTGCAGGCTTTGCTGCTGCCTTCAGCCTCGACACCACCCTTTCCCACTTGGCGCCGCGCCAGGCACAAAAATGGCCATATGGCTGGAGATGGATCCGACGCCCTAAGAGCCAGCGGGGAAAACTATGCCTTGTTCTAAAGCTCTTTGGGAACCGCTTGCGTAGCCCCACAGAGATGGGAGCTGCAGGCTTTCCTGCTGCCTTCAGCCTCGACACAACCCTTTCCCACTTGGCGCGGCGCCAGGCACAAAAATGGCCATACGGCTGGAGATGGGTCCCCTGCCCAAGGAGCCAGCAGGGAAAACTATGCCTTGTTCTAAAGCTCTTTGGGAACCGCTTGCATAGCCCCACACACCTGGGGGCTGCGGGCTTTCCTGCTGCCTTCAGCCTCGACACCACCCTTTCCCACTTGGCGCCGCGCCAGGCACAAAAATGGCCATACGGCTGGAGATGGGTCCCCTGCCCGAAGAGCCAGCAGGGAAAATTATGCCTTGTTCTAAAGCTTTTTGGAAACCGCTTGCGTAGCCCCACAGACCTGGGGGCTACGGGCTTTCCTGCTGCCTTCAGCCTCAAAACCACCCTTTCCCACTCGGCGCCGCGCCAGGCACAAAAATGCCCTATGGCTGGAGATGGGTCCCCTGCCCGAAGAGCCAGCAGGGAAAATTATGCCTTGTTCTAAAGCTCTTTGGGAACCGCTTGCGTAGCCCCACAGACCTGGGGGCTGCAGGCTTTGCTGCTGCCTTCAGCCTCAAAGCCACCCTTTCCCACTTGGCGCGGCGCCAGGCACTAAAATGGCCATACGGCTGGAGATGGATCCGACGCCCTAAGAGCCAGCGGGGAAAACTATGCCTTGTTCTAAAGCTCTTTGGGAACTGCTTGCGTAGCCCCACAGACCTGGGGGCTGCGGGCTTTCCTGCTGCCTTCAGCCTCGACACCACCCTTTCCCACTTGGCGCCACGCCAGGCACAAAAATGGCCATACGGCTGGAGATGGGTCCCCCGCCCAAAGAGCCAGCAGGGAAAACTATGCCTTGTTCTAAACCTCTTTGGGAACCGCTTGCGTAGCCCCACAGACCTGGGGGCTGCGGGCTTTCCTGCTGCCTTCAGCCTCGAAAAACACCATTTCCCTCTGGGCACTGGGCCAGGCACAAAAATGGCCATACGGCTGGAGATGGGTGCCACGCCCAAAGAGCCAGCAGGGAAAACTATGCCTTGTTCTAAAGCTCTTTGGGAACCGCTTGCGTAGCCCCACAGACCTGGGGGCTGCGGGCTTTCCTGCTGCCTTCAGCCTCAAAACCACCCTTTCCTACTTGGCGAAGCGCAAGGCACAAAAATGGCCATACAGCTGGAGGTGGGTCCCACGCCCAAAGAGCCATCAGGGAAAATTATGCCTTGTTCTAAAGCTCTTTGGGAACCCCTTGTGTAGCCCCACAGACCTGGGGGCTACGGGCTTTCCTGCTGCCTTCAGCCTCAAAACCACCCTTTCCCACTTGGCACCGCGCCAGGCACAAAAATGGCCATACGGCTGGAGATGGGTCCCCCGCCCAAAGAGCCAGCAGGGAAAACTATGCCTTGTTCTAAAGCTCTTTGGGAACCGCTTGCGTAGCCCCACAGACCTGGGGGCTGCAGGCTTTGCTGCTGCCTTCAGCCTCAAAGCCACCCTTTCCCACTTGGCGCCGCGCCAGGCACAAAAATGGCCATATGGCTGGAGATGGGTCCCCTGCCCAAAGAGCCAGCAGGGAAAACTATGCCTTCTTCTAAAGCTCTTTGGGAACCGCTTGCGTAGCGCCACAGACCTGGGGGCTGCGGGCTTTCCTGCTGCCTTCAGCCTCAAAGCCACCCTTTCCCACTTGGCGCCGCGCCAGGCACAAAAATGGCCATACGGCTGGAGATGGGTCCCCCGCCCAAAGAGCCAGCAGGGAAAACTATGCCTTGTTCTAAAGCTCTTTGGGAACCGCTTGCGTAGCCCCACAGACCTGGGGGCTGCGGGCTTTGCTGCTGCCTTCAGCCTCAAAACCACCCTTTCCCACTAGGAGCCGCGCCAGGCACAAAAATGGCCATATGGCTGGAGATGGGTCCCCTGCCCAAAGAGCCAGCAGGGAAAACTATGCCTTCTTCTAAAGCTCTTTGGGAACCGCTTGCGTAGCGCCACAGACGTGGGGGCTGCGGGCTTTCCTGCTGCCTTCAGCCTCAAAACCACCCTTTCCCACTTGGCGAAGCGCAAGGCACAAAAATGGCCATATGGCTGGAGGTGGGTCCCACGCCCAAAGAGCCAGCAGGGAAAACTATGCCTTGTTCTAAAGCTCTTTGGGAACCGCTTGCGTAGCCCCACAGACCTGGGGGCTGCGGGCTTTCCTGCTGCCTTCAGCCTCGAAAACCACCATTTCCCTCTGGGCACTGGGCCAGGCACAAAAATGGCCATACGGCTGGAGATGGGTCCCCCGCCCAAAGAGCCAGCAGGGAAAACTATGCCTTGTTCTAAAGCTCTTTGGGAACCGCTTGCGTAGCCCCACAGACCTGGGGGCTGCGGGCTTTCCTGCTGCCTTCAGCCTCGACACCACCCTTTCCCACTTGGCGCGGCGCCAGGCACAAAAATGGCCATACGGCTGGAGATGGGTCCCCTACCCAAGGAGCCAGCAGGGAAAACTATGCCTTGTTCTAAAGCTCTTTGGGAACCGCTTGCGTAGCCCCACAGACCTGGGGGCTGCAGGCTTTCCTGCTGCCTTCAGCCTCGACACCACCCTTTCCCACTTGGCGCCGCGCCAGGCACAAAAATGGCTATATGGCTGGAGATGAATCCCCCGCCCAAAGAGCCAGCAGGGAAAATTATGCCTTGTTCTAAACCTCTTTGGGAACCGCTTGCGTAGCGCCACAGACCTGGGGGCTGCGGGCTTTCCTGCTGCCTTCAGCCTCGACAACACCCTTTCCCACTTGGCGCCGCGCCAGGCACAAAAATGGCCATACGGCTGGAGATGGGTGCCACGCCCAAAGAGCCAGCAGGGAAAACTATGCCTTGTTCTAAAGCTCTTTGGGAACCGCTTGCGTAGCCCCACAGACCTGGGGGCTGCAGGCTTTGCTGCTGCCTTCAGCCTCGACACCACCCTTTCCCACTTGGCGCCGCGCCAGGCACAAAAATGGCCATATGGCTGGAGATGGATCCGACGCCCTAAGAGCCAGCGGGGAAAACTATGCCTTGTTCTAAAGCTCTTTGGGAACCGCTTGCGTAGCCCCACAGAGATGGGAGCTGCAGGCTTTCCTGCTGCCTTCAGCCTCGACACAACCCTTTCCCACTTGGCGCGGCGCCAGGCACAAAAATGGCCATACGGCTGGAGATGGGTCCCCTGCCCAAGGAGCCAGCAGGGAAAACTATGCCTTGTTCTAAAGCTCTTTGGGAACCGCTTGCATAGCCCCACAGACCTGGGGGCTGCGGGCTTTCCTGCTGCCTTCAGCCTCGACACCACCCTTTCCCACTTGGCGCCGCGCCAGGCACAAAAATGGCCATACGGCTGGAGATGGGTCCCCTGCCCGAAGAGCCAGCAGGGAAAATTATGCCTTGTTCTAAAGCTTTTTGGAAACCGCTTGCGTAGCCCCACAGACCTGGGGGCTACGGGCTTTCCTGCTGCCTTCAGCCTCAAAACCACCCTTTCCCACTCGGCGCCGCGCCAGGCACAAAAATGGCCATACGGCTGGAGATGGGTCCCCCGCCCAAAGAGCCAGCAGGGAAAACTATGCCTTGTTCTAAAGCTCTTTGGGAACTGCTTGCGTAGCCCCACAGACCTGGGGGCTGCGGGCTTTCCTGCTGCCTTCAGCCTCGACACCACCCTTTCCCACTTGGCGCCACGCCAGGCACAAAAATGGCCATACGGCTGGAGATGGGTCCCCCGCCCAAAGAGCCAGCAGGGAAAACTATGCCTTGTTCTAAAGCTCTTTGGGAACCGCTTGCGTAGCCCCACAGACCTGGGGGCTGCGGGCTTTCCTGCTGCCTTCAGCCTCGAAAAACACCATTTCCCTCTGGGCACTGGGCCAGGCACAAAAATGGCCATACGGCTGGAGATGGGTCCCCCGCCCAAAGAGCCAGCAGGGAAAACTATGCCTTGTTCTAAAGCTCTTTGGGAACCGCTTGCGTAGCCCCACAGACCTGGGGGCTGCAGGCTTTGCTGCTGCCTTCAGCCTCAAAGCCACCCTTTCCCACTTGGCGCCGCGCCAGGCACTAAAATGGCCATACGGCTGGAGATGGATCCGACGCCCTAAGAGCCAGCGGGGAAAACTATGCCTTGTTCAAAAGCTCTTTGGGAACTGCTTGCGTAGCCCCACAGACCTGGGGGCTGCGGGCTTTCCTGCTGCCTTCAGCCTCGACACCACCCTTTCCCACTTGGCGCCACGCCAGGCACAAAAATGGCCATACGGCTGGAGATGGGTCCCCCGCCCAAAGAGCCAGCAGGGAAAACTATGCCTTGTTCTAAAGCTCTTTGGGAACCGCTTGCGTAGCCCCACAGACCTGGGGGCTGCGGGCTTTCCTGCTGCCTTCAGCCTCGAAAACCACCATTTCCCTCTGGGCACTGGGCCAGGCACAAAAATGGCCATACGGCTGGAGGTGGGTCCCCCGCCCAAAGAGCCAGCAGGGAAAACTATGCCTTGTTCTAAAGCTCTTTGGGAACCGCTTGCGTAGCCCCACAGACCTGGGGGCTGCAGGCTTTGCTGCTGCCTTCAGCCTCAAAGCCACCCTTTCCCACTTGGCGCCGCGCCAGGCACTAAAATGGCCATACGGCTGGAGATGGGTCCCCCGCCCAAAGAGCCAGCAGGGAAAACTATGCCTTGTTCTAAAGCTCTTTGGGAACCGCTTGCGTAGCCCCACAGAGCTGGGAGCTGCAGGCTTTCCTGCTGCCTTCAGCCTCGAAAAACACCATTTCCCTCTGGGCACTGGGCCAGGCACAAAAATGGCCATACGGCTGGAGATGGGTGCCACGCCCAAAGAGCCAGCAGGGAAAACTATGCCTTGTTCTAAAGCTCTTTGGGAACCGCTTGCGTAGCCCCACAGACCTGGGGGCTGCGGGCTTTCCTGCTGCCTTCAGCCTCAAAACCACCCTTTCCCACTTGGCGAAGCGCAAGGCACAAAAATGGCCATACGGCTGGAGGTGGGTCCCACGCCCAAAGAGCCAGCAGGGAAAATTATGCCTTGTTCTAAAGCTCTTTGGGAACCCCTTGTGTAGCCCCACAGACCTGGGGGCTACGGGCTTTCCTGCTGCCTTCAGCCTCGAAAACCACCATTTCCCTCTTGGCACCGCGCCAGGCACAAAAATGGCCATACGGCTGGAGATGGGTCCCCCACCCAAAGAGCCAGCAGGGAAAACTATGCCTTGTTCTAAAGCTCTTTGGGAACCGCTTGCGTAGCCCCACAGACCTGGGGGCTGCAGGCTTTGCTGCTGCCTTCAGCCTCAAAGCCACCCTTTCCCACTTGGCGCCGCGCCAGGCACTAAAATGGCCATACGGCTGGAGATGGATCCGACGCCCTAAGAGCCAGCGGGGAAAACTATGCCTTGTTCTAAAGCTCTTTGGGAACTGCTTGCGTAGCCCCACAGACCTGGGGGCTGCGGGCTTTCCTGCTGCCTTCAGCCTCGACACCACCCTTTCCCACTTGGCGCCACGCCAGGCACAAAAATGGCCATACGGCTGGAGATGGGTCCCCCGCCCAAAGAGCCAGCAGGGAAAACTATGCCTTGTTCTAAAGCTCTTTGGGAACCGCTTGCGTAGCCCCACAGACCTGGGGCCTGCGGGCTTTCCTGCTGCCTTCAGCCTCGACACCACCCTTTCCCACTTGGCGCGGCGCCAGGCACAAAAATGGCCATACGGCTGGAGATGGGTCCCCTACCCAAGGAGCCAGCAGGGAAAACTATGCCTTGTTCTAAAGCTCTTTGGGAACCGCTTGCGTAGCCCCACAGACCTGGGGGCTGCAGGCTTTCCTGCTGCCTTCAGCCTCGACACCACCCTTTCCCACTTGGCGCCGCGCCAGGCACAAAAATGGCTATATGGCTGGAGATGAATCCCCCGCCCAAAGAGCCAGCAGGGAAAATTATGCCTTGTTCTAAAGCTCTTTGGGAACCGCTTGCGTATCCCCTCAGACATGGGGGCTACAGGCTTTCCTGCTGCCTTCAGCCTCGACAACACCCTTTCCCACTTGGCGCTGCGCCAGGCACAAAAATGGCCATACGGCTGGAGGTGGGTCCCACGCCCAAAGAGCCAGCAGGGAAAACTATGCCTTGTTCTAAAGCTCTTTGGGAACCGCTTGCGTAGCCCCACAGACGTGGGGGCTGCGGGCTTTCCTGCTGCCTTCAGCCTCGACACCACCCTTTCCCACTTGGCGAAGCGCAAGGCACAAAAATGGCCATACGGCTGGAGGTGGGTCCCACGCCCAAAGAGCCAGCAGGGAAAACTATGCCTTGTTCTAAAGCTCTTTGGGAACCGCTTGCGTAGCCCCACAGGCCTGGGGGCTGCAGGCTTTCCTGCTGCCTTCAGCCTCGAAAACCACCATTTCCCTCTGGGCACTGGGCCAGGCACAAAAATGGCCATACGGCTGGAGATGGGTCCCCCGCCCAAAGAGCCAGCAGGGAAAACTATGCCTTCTTCTAAAGCTCTTTGGGAACCCCTTGCGTAGCCCCACAGACCTGGGGGCTGCGGGCTTTCCTGCTGCCTTCAGCCTCGACACCACCCTTTCCCACTTGGCACGGCGCCAGGCACAAAAATGGCCATACGGCTGGAGATGGGTCCCCTGCCCAAGGAGCCAGCAGGGAAAACTATGCCTTGTTCTAAAGCTCTTTGGGAACCGCTTGCGTAGCCCCACAGACCTGGGGGCTGCAGGCTTTGCTGCTGCCTTCAGCCTCGACACCACCCTTTCCCACTTGGCACGGCGCCAGGCACTAAAATGGCCATACGGCTGGAGATGGATCCGACGCCCTAAGAGCCAGCGGGGAAAACTATGCCTTGTTCAAAAGCTCTTTGGGAACTGCTTGCGTAGCCCCACAGACCTGGGGGCTGCGGGCTTTCCTGCTGCCTTCAGCCTCGACACCACCCTTTCCCACTTGGCGCCACGCCAGGCACAAAAATGGCCATACGGCTGGAGATGGGTCCCCCGCCCAAAGAGCCAGCAGGGAAAACTATGCCTTGTTCTAAAGCTCTTTGGGAACCGCTTGCGTAGCCCCACAGACCTGGGGGCTGCGGGCTTTCCTGCTGCCTTCAGCCTCGAAAAACACCATTTCCCTCTGGGCACTGGGCCAGGCACAAAAATGGCCATACGGCTGGAGATGGGTGCCACGCCCAAAGAGCCAGCAGGGAAAACTATGCCTTGTTCTAAAGCTCTTTGGGAACCGCTTGCGTAGCCCCACAGACCTGGGGGCTGCGGGCTTTCCTGCTGCCTTCAGCCTCAAAACCACCCTTTCCCACTTGGCGAAGCGCAAGGCACAAAAATGGCCATACGGCTGGAGGTGGGTCCCACGCCCAAAGAGCCAGCAGGGAAAACTATGCCTTGTTCTAAAGCTCTTTGGGAACCTCTTGTGTAGCCCCACAGACCTGGGGGCTACGGGCTTTCCTGCTGCCTTCAGGCTCAAAACCACCCTTTCCCACTTGGCACCGCGCCAGGCACAAAAATGGCCATACGGCTGGAGATGGGTCCCCCGCCCAAAGAGCCAGCAGGGAAAACTATGCCTTGTTCTAAAGCTCTTTGGGAACCGCTTGCGTAGCCCCACAGATCTGGGGGGCTGCAGGCTTTGCTGCTGCCTTCAGCCTCAAAGCCACCCTTTCCCACTTGGCGCCGCGCCAGGCACTAAAATGGCCATACGGCTGGAGATGGATCCGACGCCCTAAGAGCCAGCGGGGAAAACTATGCCTTGTTCTAAAGCTCTTTGGGAACTGCTTGCGTAGCCCCACAGACCTGGGGGCTGCGGGCTTTCCTGCTGCCTTCAGCCTCGACACTACCCTTTCCCACTTGGCGCCACGCCAGGCACAAAAATGGCCATACGGCTGGAGATGAGTCCCCCGCCCAAAGAGCCAGCAGGGAAAACTATGCCTTCTTCTAAAGCTCTTTGGGAACCGCTTGCGTAGCGCCACAGACCTGGGGGCTGCGGGCTTTCCTGCTGCCTTCAGCCTCGAAAAACACCATTTCCCTCTGGGCACTGGGCCAGGCACAAAAATGGCCATACGGCTGGAGATGGGTCCCCCGCCCAAAGAGCCAGCAGGGAAAACTATGCCTTTTTCTAAAGCTCTTTGGGAACCGCTTGCGTAGCCCCACAGACCTGGGGGCTGCAGGCTTTGCTGCTGCCTTCAGCCTCAAAGCCACCCTTTCCCACTTGGCGCCGCGCCAGGCACTAAAATGGCCATACGGCTGGAGATGGGTCCCCCGCCCAAAGAGCCAGCAGGGAAAACTATGCCTTGTTCTAAAGCTCTTTGGGAACCGCTTGCGTAGCCCCACAGAGATGGGAGCTGCAGGCTTTCCTGCTGCCTTCAGCCTCGACACAACCCTTTCCCACTTGGCGCGGCGCCAGGCACAAAAATGGCCATACGGCTGGAGATGGGTCCCCTGCCCATGGAGCCAGCAGGGAAAACTATGCCTTGTTCTAAAGCTCTTTGGGAACCGCTTGCATAGCCCCACAGACCTGGGGGCTGCGGGCTTTCCTGCTGCCTTCAGCCTCGACACCACCCTTTCCCACTTGGCGCCGCGCCAGGCACAAAAATGGCCATACGGCTGGAGATGGGTCCCCTGCCCGAAGAGCCAGCAGGGAAAATTATGCCTTGTTCTAAAGCTTTTTGGAAACCGCTTGCGTAGCCCCACAGACCTGGGGGCTACGGGCTTTCCTGCTGCCTTCAGCCTCAAAACCACCCTTTCCCACTCGGCGCCGCGCCAGGCACAAAAATGCCCTATGGCTGGAGATGGGTCCCCCGCCCAAAGAGCCAGCAGGGAAAACTATGCCTTTTTCTAAAGCTCTTTGGGAAACGCTTGCGTAGCCCCACAGACCTGGGGGCTGCGGGCTTTCCTGCTGCCTTCAGCCTCGACACCACCATTTCCCTCTGGGCGCTAGGCCAGGCACAAAAATGGCCATACGGCTGGAGATGGGTCCCCCGCCCAAAGAGCCAGCAGGGAAAACTATGCCTTCTTCTAAAGCTCTTTGGGAACCGCTTGCGTAGCGCCACAGACCTGGGGGCTGCGGGCTTTCCTGCTGCCTTCAGCCTCAAAGCCACCCTTTCCCACTTGGCGCCGCGCCAGGCACAAAAATGGCCATATGGCTGGAGATGGGTCCCCCGCCCAAAGAGCCAGCAGGGAAAACTATGCCTTGTTCTAAAGCTCTTTGGGAACCGCTTGCGTAGCCCCACAGACCTGGGGGCTGCAGGCTTTGCTGCTGCCTTCAGCCTCAAAGCCACCCTTTCCCACTTGGCACCGCGCCAGGCACTAAAATGGCCATACGGCTGGAGATGGATCCGACGCCCTAAGAGCCAGCGGGGAAAACTATGCCTTGTTCTAAAGCTCTTTGGGAACTGCTTGCGTAGCCCCACAGACCTGGGGGCTGCGGGCTTTCCTGCTGCCTTCAGCCTCGACACCACCCTTTCCCACTTGGCGCCACGCCAGGCACAAAAATGGCCATACGGCTGGAGATGGGTCCCCCGCCCAAAGAGCCAGCAGGGAAAACTATGCCTTGTTCTAAAGCTCTTTGGGAACCGCTTGCGTAGCCCCACAGACCTGGGGGCTGCGGGCTTTCCTGCTGCCTTCAGCCTCGAAAACCACCATTTCCCTCTGGGCACTGGGCCAGGCACAAAAATGGCCATACGGCTGGAGATGGGTGCCACGCCCAAAGAGCCAGCAGGGAAAACTATGCCTTGTTCTAAAGCTCTTTGGGAACCGCTTGCGTAGCCCCACAGACCTGGGGGCTGCGGGCTTTCCTGCTGCCTTCAGCCTCAAAACCACCCTTTCCCACTTGGCGAAGCGCAAGGCACAAAAATGGCCATACGGCTGGAGGTGGGTCCCACGCCCAAAGAGCCATCAGGGAAAATTATGCCTTGTTCTAAAGCTCTTTGGGAACCCCTTGTGTAGCCCCACAGACCTGGGGGCTACGGGCTTTCCTGCTGCCTTCAGGCTCAAAACCACCCTTTCCCACTTGGCACCGCGCCAGGCACAAAAATGGCCATACGGCTGGAGATGGGTCCCCCGCCCAAAGAGCCAGCAGGGAAAACTATGCCTTGTTCTAAAGCTCTTTGGGAACCGCTTGCGTAGCCCCACAGACCTGGGGGCTGCAGGCTTTGCTGCTGCCTTCAGCCTCAAAGCCACCCTTTCCCACTTGGCGCCGCGCCAGGCACTAAAATGGCCATACGGCTGGAGATGGATCCGACGCCCTAAGAGCCAGCGGGGAAAACTATGCCTTGTTCTAAAGCTCTTTGGGAACTGCTTGCGTAGCCCCACAGACCTGGGGGCTGCGGGCTTTCCTGCTGCCTTCAGCCTCGACACCACCCTTTCCCACTTGGCGCCACGCCAGGCACAAAAATGGCCATACGGCTGGAGATGGGTCCCCCGCCCAAAGAGCCAGCAGGGAAAACTATGCCTTGTTCTAAAGCTCTTTGGGAACCGCTTGCGTAGCCCCACAGACCTGGGGGCTGCGGGCTTTCCTGCTGCCTTCAGCCTCGAAAACCACCATTTCCCTCTGGGCACTGGGCCAGGCACAAAAATGGCCATACGGCTGGAGATGGGTTCCCCGCCCAAAGAGCCAGCAGGGAAAACTATGCCTTGTTCTAAAGCTCTTTGGGAACCGCTTGCGTAGCCCCACAGACCTGGGGGCTGCAGGCTTTGCTGCTGCCTTCAGCCTCAAAGCCACCCTTTCCCACTTGGCGCCGCGCCAGGCACTAAAATGGCCATACGGCTGGAGATGGGTCCCCCGCCCAAAGAGCCAGCAGGGAAAACTATGCCTTGTTCTAAAGCTCTTTGGGAACCGCTTGCGTAGCCCCACAGAGATGGGAGCTGCAGGCTTTCCTGCTGCCTTCAGCCTCGACACAACCCTTTCCCACTTGGCGCGGCGCCAGGCACAAAAATGGCCATACGGCTGGAGATGGGTCCCCTGCCCAAGGAGCCAGCAGGGAAAACTATGCCTTGTTCTAAAGCTCTTTGGGAACCGCTTGCATAGCCCCACAGACCTGGGGGCTGCGGGCTTTCCTGCTGCCTTCAGCCTCGACACCACCCTTTCCCACTTGGCGCCGCGCCAGGCACAAAAATGGCCATACGGCTGGAGATGGGTCCCCTGCCCGAAGAGCCAGCAGGGAAAATTATGCCTTGTTCTAAAGCTTTTTGGAAACCGCTTGCGTAGCCCCACAGACCTGGGGGCTACGGGCTTTCCTGCTGCCTTCAGCCTCAAAACCACCCTTTCCCACTCGGCGCCGCGCCAGGCACAAAAATGCCCTATGGCTGGAGATGGGTCCCCCGCCCAAAGAGCCAGCAGGGAAAACTATGCCTTTTTCTAAAGCTCTTTGGGAAACGCTTGCGTAGCCCCACAGACCTGGGGGCTGCGGGCTTTCCTGCTGCCTTCAGCCTCGACACCACCATTTCCCTCTGGGCGCTAGGCCAGGCACAAAAATGGCCATACGGCTGGAGATGGGTCCCCCGCCCAAAGAGCCAGCAGGGAAAACTATGCCTTCTTCTAAAGCTCTTTGGGAACCGCTTGCGTAGCGCCACAGACCTGGGGGCTGCGGGCTTTGCTGCTGCCTTCAGCCTCAAAGCCACCCTTTCCCACTTGGCGCCGCGCCAGGCACAAAAATGGCCATATGGCTGGAGATGGGTCCCCCGCCCAAAGAGCCAGCAGGGAAAACTATGCCTTGTTCTAAAGCTCTTTGGGAACCGCTTGCGTAGCCCCACAGACCTGGGGGCTGCAGGCTTTGCTGCTGCCTTCAGCCTCAAAGCCACCCCTTTCCCACTTGGCGCCGCGCCAGGCACTAAAATGGCCATACGGCTGGAGATGGATCCGACGCCCTAAGAGCCAGCGGGGAAAACTATGCCTTGTTCTAAAGCTCTTTGGGAACTGCTTGCGTAGCCCCACAGACCTGGGGGCTGCGGGCTTTCCTGCTGCCTTCAGCCTCGACACCACCCTTTCCCACTTGGCGCCACGCCAGGCACAAAAATTGCCATACGGCTGGAGATGGGTCCCCCGCCCAAAGAGCCAGCAGGGAAAACTATGCCTTGTTCTAAAGCTCTTTGGGAACCGCTTGCGTAGCCCCACAGACCTGGGGGCTGCGGGCTTTCCTGCTGCCTTCAGCCTCGAAAAACACCATTTCCCTCTGGGCACTGGGCCAGGCACAAAAATGGCCATACGGCTGGAGATGGGTGCCACGCCCAAAGAGCCAGCAGGGAAAACTATGCCTTGTTCTAAAGCTCTTTGGGAACCGCTTGCGTAGCCCCACAGACCTGGGGGCTGCGGGCTTTCCTGCTGCCTTCAGCCTCAAAACCACCCTTTCCCACTTGGCGAAGCGCAAGGCACAAAAATGGCCATACGGCTGGAGATGGGTGCCACGCCCAAAGAGCCAGCAGGGAAAACTATGCCTTCTTCTAAAGCTCTTTGGGAACCTCTTGTGTAGCCCCACAGATCTGGGGGCTGCAGGCTTTGCTGCTGCCTTCAGCCTCAAAGCCACCCTTTCCCACTTGGCGCCGCGCCAGGCACTAAAATGGCCATACGGCTGGAGATGGATCCGACGCCCTAAGAGCCAGCGGGGAAAACTATGCCTTGTTCTAAAGCTCTTTGGGAACTGCTTGCGTAGCCCCACAGACCTGGGGGCTGCGGGCTTTCCTGCTGCCTTCAGCCTCGACACTACCCTTTCCCACTTGGCGCCACGCCAGGCACAAAAATGGCCATACGGCTGGAGATGAGTCCCCCGCCCAAAGAGCCAGCAGGGAAAACTATGCCTTCTTCTAAAGCTCTTTGGGAACCGCTTGCGTAGCCCCACAGACCTGGGGGCTGCGGGCTTTCCTGCTGCCTTCAGCCTCGAAAAACACCATTTCCCTCTGGGCACTGGGCCAGGCACAAAAATGGCCATACGGCTGGAGATGGGTCCCCCGCCCAAAGAGCCAGCAGGGAAAACTATGCCTTTTTCTAAAGCTCTTTGGGAACCGCTTGCGTAGCCCCACAGACCTGGGGGCTGCAGGCTTTGCTGCTGCCTTCAGCCTCAAAGCCACCCTTTCCCACTTGGCGCCGCGCCAGGCACTAAAATGGCCATACGGCTGGAGATGGGTCCCCCGCCCAAAGAGCCAGCAGGGAAAACTATGCCTTGTTCTAAAGCTCTTTGGGAACCGCTTGCGTAGCCCCACAGAGATGGGAGCTGCAGGCTTTCCTGCTGCCTTCAGCCTCGACACAACCCTTTCCCACTTGGCGCGGCGCCAGGCACAAAAATGGCCATACGGCTGGAGATGGGTCCCCCGCCCAAAGAGCCAGCAGGGAAAACTATGCCTTGTTCTAAAGCTCTTTGGGAACCGCTTGCATAGCCCCACAGACCTGGGGGCTGCGGGCTTTCCTGCTGCCTTCAGCCTCGACACCACCCTTTCCCACTTGGCGCCGCGCCAGGCACAAAAATGGCCATACGGCTGGAGATGGGTCCCCCGCCCAAAGAGCCAGCAGGGAAAACTATGCCTTGTTCTAAAGCTCTTTGGGAACCGCTTGCGTAGCCCCACAGACCTGGGGGCTGCAGGCTTTGCTGCTGCCTTCAGCCTCAAAGCCACCCTTTCCCACTTGGCGCCGCGCCAGGCACTAAAATGGCCATACGGCTGGAGATGGATCCGACGCCCTAAGAGCCAGCGGGGAAAACTATGCCTTGTTCTAAAGCTCTTTGGGAACTGCTTGCGTAGCCCCACAGACCTGGGGGCTGCGGGCTTTCCTGCTGCCTTCAGCCTCAAAACCACCCTTTCCCACTTGGCGCCACGCCAGGCACAAAAATGGCCATACGGCTGGAGATGGGTCCCCCGCCCAAAGAGCCAGCAGGGAAAACTATGCCTTGTTCTAAAGCTCTTTGGGAACCGCTTGCGTAGCCCCACAGACCTGGGGGCTGCGGGCTTTCCTGCTGCCTTCAGCCTCGAAAAACACCATTTCCCTCTGGGCACTGGGCCAGGCACAAAAATGGCCATACGGCTGGAGATGGGTGCCACGCCCAAAGAGCCAGCAGGGAAAACTATGCCTTGTTCTAAAGCTCTTTGGGAACCGCTTGCGTAGCCCACAGACCTGGGGGCTGCGGGCTTTGCTGCTGCCTTCAGCCTCAAAGCCACCCTTTCCCACTTGGCGCCGCGCCAGGCACTAAAATGGCCATACGGCTGGAGATGGGTCCCCCGCCCAAAGAGCCAGCAGGGAAAACTATGCCTTGTTCTAAAGCTCTTTGGGAACCGCTTGCGTAGCCCCACAGAGATGGGAGCTGCAGGCTTTCCTGCTGCCTTCAGCCTCGACACAACCCTTTCCCACTTGGCGCGGCACCAGGCACAAAAAATGGCCATACGGCTGGAGATGGGTCCCCTGCCCAAGGAGCCAGCAGGGAAAACTATGCCTTGTTCTAAAGCTCTTTGGGAACCGCTTGCATAGCCCCACAGACCTGGGGGCTGCGGGCTTTCCTGCTGCCTTCAGCCTCGACACCACCCTTTCCCACTTGGCGCCGCGCCAGGCACAAAAATGGCCATACGGCTGGAGATGGGTCCCCTGCCCGAAGAGCCAGCAGGGAAAATTATGCCTTGTTCTAAAGCTTTTTGGAAACCGCTTGCGTAGCCCCACAGACCTGGGGGCTACGGGCTTTCCTGCTGCCTTCAGCCTCAAAACCACCCTTTCCCACTCGGCGCCGCGCCAGGCACAAAAATGCCCTATGGCTGGAGATGGGTCCCCCGCCCAAAGAGCCAGCAGGGAAAACTATGCCTTTTTCTAAAGCTCTTTGGGAAACGCTTGCGTAGCCCCACAGACCTGGGGGCTGCGGGCTTTCCTGCTGCCTTCAGCCTCGACACCACCATTTCCCTCTGGGCGCTAGGCCAGGCACAAAAATGGCCATACGGCTGGAGATGGGTCCCCCGCCCAAAGAGCCAGCAGGGAAAACTATGCCTTCTTCTAAAGCTCTTTGGGAACCGCTTGCGTAGCGCCACAGACCTGGGGGCTGCGGGCTTTCCTGCTGCCTTCAGCCTCAAAGCCACCCTTTCCCACTTGGCGCCGCGCCAGGCACAAAAATGGCCATATGGCTGGAGATGGGTCCCCCGCCCAAAGAGCCAGCAGGGAAAACTATGCCTTGTTCTAAAGCTCTTTGGGAACCGCTTGCGTAGCCCCACAGACCTGGGGGCTGCAGGCTTTGCTGCTGCCTTCAGCCTCAAAGCCACCCTTTCCCACTTGGCGCCGCGCCAGGCACTAAAATGGCCATACGGCTGGAGATGGATCCGACGCCCTAAGAGCCAGCGGGGAAAACTATGCCTTGTTCTAAAGCTCTTTGGGAACTGCTTGCGTAGCCCCACAGACCTGGGGGCTGCGGGCTTTCCTGCTGCCTTCAGCCTCGACACCACCCTTTCCCACTTGGCGCCACGCCAGGCACAAAAATGGCCATACGGCTGGAGATGGGTCCCCCGCCCAAAGAGCCAGCAGGGAAAACTATGCCTTGTTCTAAAGCTCTTTGGGAACCGCTTGCGTAGCCCCACAGACCTGGGGGCTGCGGGCTTTCCTGCTGCCTTCAGCCTCGAAAAACACCATTTCCCTCTGGGCACTGGGCCAGGCACAAAAATGGCCATACGGCTGGAGATGGGTGCCACGCCCAAAGAGCCAGCAGGGAAAACTATGCCTTGTTCTAAAGCTCTTTGGGAACCGCTTGCGTAGCCCCACAGACCTGGGGGCTGCGGGCTTTCCTGCTGCCTTCAGCCTCAAAACCACCCTTTCCCACTTGGCGAAGCGCAAGGCACAAAAATGGCCATACGGCTGGAGGTGGGTCCCACGCCGAAAGAGCCATCAGGGAAAATTATGCCTTGTTCTAAAGCTCTTTGGGAACCCCTTGTGTAGCCCCACAGACCTGGGGGCTACGGGCTTTCCTGCTGCCTTCAGGCTCAAAACCACCCTTTCCCACTTGGCACCGCGCCAGGCACAAAAATGGCCATACGGCTGGAGATGGGTCCCCCGCCCAAAGAGCCAGCAGGGAAAACTATGCCTTGTTCTAAAGCTCTTTGGGAACCGCTTGCGTAGCCCCACAGACCTGGGGGCTGCAGGCTTTGCTGCTGCCTTCAGCCTCAAAGCCACCCTTTCCCACTTGGCGCCGCGCCAGGCACTAAAATGGCCATACGGCTGGAGATGGATCCGACGCCCTAAGAGCCAGCGGGGAAAACTATGCCTTGTTCTAAAGCTCTTTGGGAACTGCTTGCGTAGCCCCACAGACCTGGGGGCTGCGGGCTTTCCTGCTGCCTTCAGCCTCGACACCACCCTTTCCCACTTGGCGCCACGCCAGGCACAAAAATGGCCATACGGCTGGAGATGGGTCCCCCGCCCAAAGAGCCAGCAGGGAAAACTATGCCTTGTTCTAAAGCTCTTTGGGAACCGCTTGCGTAGCCCCACAGACCTGGGGGCTGCGGGCTTTCCTGCTGCCTTCAGCCTCGAAAACCACCATTTCCCTCTGGGCACTGGGCCAGGCACAAAAATGGCCATACGGCTGGAGATGGGTCCCCCGCCCAAAGAGCCAGCAGGGAAAACTATGCCTTGTTCTAAAGCTCTTTGGGAACCGCTTGCGTAGCCCCACAGACCTGGGGGCTGCAGGCTTTGCTGCTGCCTTCAGCCTCAAAGCCACCCTTTCCCACTTGGCGCCGCGCCAGGCACTAAAATGGCCATACGGCTGGAGATGGGTCCCCCGCCCAAAGAGCCAGCAGGGAAAACTATGCCTTGTTCTAAAGCTCTTTGGGAACCGCTTGCGTAGCCCCACAGAGATGGGAGCTGCAGGCTTTCCTGCTGCCTTCAGCCTCGACACAACCCTTTCCCACTTGGCGCGGCGCCAGGCACAAAAATGGCCATACGGCTGGAGATGGGTCCCCTGCCCAAGGAGCCAGCAGGGAAAACTATGCCTTGTTCTAAAGCTCTTTGGGAACCGCTTGCATAGCCCCACAGACCTGGGGGCTGCGGGCTTTCCTGCTGCCTTCAGCCTCGACACCACCCTTTCCCACTTGGCGCCGCGCCAGGCACAAAAATGGCCATACGGCTGGAGATGGGTCCCCTGCCCGAAGAGCCAGCAGGGAAAATTATGCCTTGTTCTAAAGCTTTTTGGAAACCGCTTGCGTAGCCCCACAGACCTGGGGGCTACGGGCTTTCCTGCTGCCTTCAGCCTCAAAACCACCCTTTCCCACTCGGCGCCGCGCCAGGCACAAAAATGCCCTATGGCTGGAGATGGGTCCCCCGCCCAAAGAGCCAGCAGGGAAAACTATGCCTTTTTCTAAAGCTCTTTGGGAAACGCTTGCGTAGCCCCACAGACCTGGGGGCTGCGGGCTTTCCTGCTGCCTTCAGCCTCGACACCACCATTTCCCTCTGGGCGCTAGGCCAGGCACAAAAATGGCCATACGGCTGGAGATGGGTCCCCCGCCCAAAGAGCCAGCAGGGAAAACTATGCCTTCTTCTAAAGCTCTTTGGGAACCGCTTGCGTAGCGCCACAGACCTGGGGGCTGCGGGCTTTGCTGCTGCCTTCAGCCTCAAAGCCACCCTTTCCCACTTGGCGCCTGCCAGGCACAAAAATGGCCATATGGCTGGAGATGGGTCCCCCGCCCAAAGAGCCAGCAGGGAAAACTATGCCTTGTTCTAAAGCTCTTTGGGAACCGCTTGCGTAGCCCCACAGACCTGGGGGCTGCAGGCTTTGCTGCTGCCTTCAGCCTCAAAGCCACCCTTTCCCACTTGGCGCCGCGCCAGGCACTAAAATGGCCATACGGCTGGAGATGGATCCGACGCCCTAAGAGCCAGCGGGGAAAACTATGCCTTGTTCTAAAGCTCTTTGGGAACTGCTTGCGTAGCCCCACAGACCTGGGGGCTGCGGGCTTTCCTGCTGCCTTCAGCCTCGACACCACCCTTTCCCACTTGGCGCCACGCCAGGCACAAAAATGGCCATACGGCTGGAGATGGGTCCCCCGCCCAAAGAGCCAGCAGGGAAAACTATGCCTTGTTCTAAAGCTCTTTGGGAACCGCTTGCGTAGCCCCACAGACCTGGGGGCTGCGGGCTTTCCTGCTGCCTTCAGCCTCGAAAAACACCATTTCCCTCTGGGCACTGGGCCAGGCACAAAAATGGCCATACGGCTGGAGATGGGTGCCACGCCCAAAGAGCCAGCAGGGAAAACTATGCCTTGTTCTAAAGCTCTTTGGGAACCGCTTGCGTAGCCCCACAGACCTGGGGGCTGCGGGCTTTCCTGCTGCCTTCAGCCTCAAAACCACCCTTTCCCACTTGGCGAAGCGCAAGGCACAAAAATGGCCATACGGCTGGAGGTGGGTCCCACGCCCAAAGAGCCATCAGGGAAAATTATGCCTTGTTCTAAAGCTCTTTGGGAACCCCTTGTGTAGCCCCACAGACCTGGGGGCTACGGGCTTTCCTGCTGCCTTCAGGCTCAAAACCACCCTTTCCCACTTGGCACCGCGCCAGGCACAAAAATGGCCATACGGCTGGAGATGGGTCCCCCGCCCAAAGAGCCAGCAGGGAAAACTATGCCTTGTTCTAAAGCTCTTTGGGAACCGCTTGCGTAGCCCCACAGACCTGGGGGCTGCAGGCTTTGCTGCTGCCTTCAGCCTCAAAGCCACCCTTTCCCACTTGGCGCCGCGCCAGGCACTAAAATGGCCATACGGCTGGAGATGGATCCGACGCCCTAAGAGCCAGCGGGGAAAACTATGCCTTGTTCAAAAGCTCTTTGGGAACTGCTTGCGTAGCCCCACAGACCTGGGGGCTGCGGGCTTTCCTGCTGCCTTCAGCCTCGACACCACCCTTTCCCACTTGGCGCCACGCCAGGCACAAAAATGGCCATACGGCTGGAGATGGGTCCCCCGCCCAAAGAGCCAGCAGGGAAAACTATGCCTTGTTCTAAAGCTCTTTGGGAACCGCTTGCGTAGCCTCACAGACCTGGGGGCTGCGGGCTTTCCTGCTGCCTTCAGCCTCGAAAACCACCATTTCCCTCTGGGCACTGGGCCAGGCACAAAAATGGCCATACGGCTGGAGATGGGTCCCCCGCCCAAAGAGCCAGCAGGGAAAACTATGCCTTGTTCTAAAGCTCTTTGGGAACCGCTTGCGTAGCCCCACAGACCTGGGGGCTGCAGGCTTTGCTGCTGCCTTCAGCCTCAAAGCCACCCTTTCCCACTTGGCGCCGCGCCAGGCACTAAAATGGCCATACGGCTGGAGATGGGTCCCCCGCCCAAAGAGCCAGCAGGGAAAACTATGCCTTGTTCTAAAGCTCTTTGGGAACCGCTTGCGTAGCCCCACAGAGATGGGAGCTGCAGGCTTTCCTGCTGCCTTCAGCCTCGACACAACCCTTTCCCACTTGGCGCGGCGCCAGGCACAAAAATGGCCATACGGCTGGAGATGGGTCCCCTGCCCAAGGAGCCAGCAGGGAAAACTATGCCTTGTTCTAAAGCTCTTTGGGAACCGCTTGCATAGCCCCACAGACCTGGGGGCTGCGGGCTTTCCTGCTGCCTTCAGCCTCGACACCACCCTTTCCCACTTGGCGCCGCGCCAGGCACAAAAATGGCCATACGGCTGGAGATGGGTCCCCCGCCCAAAGAGCCAGCAGGGAAAACTATGCCTTGTTCTAAAGCTCTTTGGGAACCGCTTGCGTAGCCCCACAGACCTGGGGGCTGCGGGCTTTGCTGCTGCCTTCAGCCTCAAAACCACCCTTTCCCACTAGGAGCCGCGCCAGGCACAAAAATGGCCATATGGCCTGAGATGGGTCCCCTGCCCAAAGAGCCAGCAGGGAAAACTATGCCTTGTTCTAAAGCTCTTTGGGAACCGCTTGCGTAGCGCCACAGACGTGGGGGCTGCGGGCTTTGCTGCTGCCTTCAGCCTCAAAACCACCCTTTCCCACTTGGCGAAGCGCAAGGAACAAAAATGGCCATACGGCTGGAGGTGGGTCCCACGCCCAAAGAGCCAGCAGGGAAAACTATGCCTTGTTCTAAAGCTCTTTGGGAACCGCTTGCGTAGCCCCACAGACCTGGGGGCTGCGGGCTTTCCTGCTGCCTTCAGCCTCGAAAACCACCATTTCCCTCTGGGCACTGGGCTAGGCACAAAAATGGCCATACGGCTGGAGATGGGTCCCCCGCCCAAAGAGCCAGCAGGGAAAACTATGCCTTGTTCTAAAGCTCTTTGGGAACCCCTTGCGTAGCCCCACAGACCTGGGGCCTGCGGGCTTTCCTGCTGCCTTCAGCCTCGACACCACCCTTTCCCACTTGGCGCGGCGCCAGGCACAAAAATGGCCATACGGCTGGAGATGGGTCCCCTACCCAAGGAGCCAGCAGGGAAAACTATGCCTTGTTCTAAAGCTCTTTGGGAACCGCTTGCGTAGCCCCACAGACCTGGGGGCTGCAGGCTTTGCTGCTGCCTTCAGCCTCGACACCACCCTTTCCCACTTGGCGCCGCGCCAGGCACAAAAATGGCCATATGGCTGGAGATGGGTCCCCTGCCCAAAGAGCCAGCAGGGAAAACTATGCCTTGTTCTAAAGCTCTTTTGGAACCGCTTGCGTAGCGCCACAGACGTGGGGGCTGCGGGCTTTCCTGCTGCCTTCAGCCTCAAAACCACCCTTTCCCACTTGGCGAAGCGCAAGGCACAAAAATGGCCATACGGCTGGAGGTGGGTCCCACGCCCAAAGAGCCAGCAGGGAAAACTATGCCTTGTTCTAAAGCTCTTTGGGAACCGCTTGCGTAGCCCCACAGGCCTGGGGGCTGCAGGCTTTGCTGCTGCCTTCAGCCTCGAAAACCACCATTTCCCTCTGGGCACTGGGCCAGGCACAAAAATGGCCATACGGCTGGAGATGGGTCCCCCGCCCAAAGAGCCAGCAGGGAAAACTATGCCTTCTTCTAAAGCTCTTTGGGAACCCCTTGCGTAGCCCCACAGACCTGGGGGCTGCGGGCTTTCCTGCTGCCTTCAGCCTCGACACCACCCTTTCCCACTTGGCGCGGCGCCAGGCACAAAAATGGCCATACGGCTGGAGATGAATCCCCCGCCCAAAGAGCCAGCAGGGAAAATTATGCCTTGTTCTAAAGCTCTTTGGGAACCGCTTGCGTATCCCCTCAGACATGGGGGCTACAGGCTTTCCTGCTGCCTTCAGCCTCGACAACACCCTTTCCCACTTGGCGACGCGCCAGGCACAAAAATGGCCATACGGCTGGAGATGGGTGCCACGCCCAAAGAGCCAGCAGGGAAAACTATGCCTTGTTCTAAAGCTCTTTGGGAACCGCTTGCGTAGCCCCACAGACCTGGGGGCTGCAGGCTTTGCTGCTGCCTTCAGCCTCGACACCACCCTTTCCCACTTGGCGCCGCGCCAGGCACAAAAATGGCCATATGGCTGGAGATGGGTCCCCTGCCCAAAGAGCCAGCAGGGAAAACTATGCCTTGTTCTAAAGCTCTTTGGGAACCGCTTGCGTAGCGCCACAGACGTGGGGGCTGCGGGCTTTCCTGCTGCCTTCAGCCTCAAAACCACCCTTTCCCACTTGGCGAAGCGCCAGGCACAAAAATGGCCATACGGCTGGAGGTGGGTCCCACGCCCAAAGAGCCAGCAGGGAAAACTATGCCTTGTTCTAAAGCTCTTTGGGAACCGCTTGCGTAGCCCCACAGGCCTGGGGGCTGCAGGCTTTGCTGCTGCCTTCAGCCTCGAAAACCACCATTTCCCTCTGGGCACTGGGCCAGGCACAAAAATGGCCATACGGCTGGAGATGGGTCCCCCGCCCAAAGAGCCAGCAGGGAAAACTATGCCTTCTTCTAAAGCTCTTTGGGAACCCCTTGCGTAGCCCCACAGACCTGGGGGCTGCGGGCTTTCCTGCTGCCTTCAGCCTCGACACCACCCTTTCCCACTTGGCACGGCGCCAGGCACAAAAATGGCCATACGGCTGGAGATGGGTCCCCTGCCCAATGAGCCAGCAGGGAAAACTATGCCTTGTTCTAAAGCTCTTTGGGAACCGCTTGCGTAGCGCCACAGACGTGGGGGCTGCGGGCTTTCCTGCTGCCTTCAGCCTCGAAAAACACCATTTCCCTCTGGGCACTGGGCCAGGCACAAAAATGGCCATACGGCTGGAGATGGGTGCCACGCCCAAAGAGCCAGCAGGGTAAACTATGCCTTCTTCTAAAGCTCTTTGGGAACCGCTTGCGTAGCGCCACAGACCTGGGGGCTGCGGGCTTTCCTGCTGCCTTCAGCCTCAAAGCCACCCTTTCCCACTTGGCGCCACGCCAGGCACAAAAATGGCCATACGGCTGGAGATGGGTCCCCCGCCCAAAGAGCCAGCAGGGAAAACTATGCCTTGTTCTAAAGCTCTTTGGGAACCGCTTGCATAGCCCCACAGACCTGGGGGCTGCGGGCTTTGCTGCTGCCTTCATCCTCAAAACCACCCTTTCCCACTAGGAGCCGCGCCAGGCACAAAAATGGCTATATGGCTGGAGATGAATCCCCCGCCCAAAGAGCCAGCAGGGAAAATTATGCCTTGTTCTAAAGCTCTTTGGGAACTGCTTGCGTATCCCCTCAGACATGGGGGCTACAGGCTTTCCTGCTGCCTTCAGCCTCGACAACACCCTTTCCCACTTGGCGCCGCGCCAGGCACAAAAATGGCCATATGGCTGGAGATGGGTCCCCTGCCCAAAGAGCCAGCAGGGAAAACTATGCCTTGTTCTAAAGCTCTTTGGGAACCGCTTGCGTAGCGCCACAGACGTGGGGGCTGCGGGCTTTCCTGCTGCCTTCAGCCTCAAAACCACCCTTTCCCACTTGGCGAAGCGCAAGGCACAAAAATGGCCATACGGCTGGAGGTGGGTCCCACGCCCAAAGAGCCAGCAGGGAAAACTATGCCTTGTTCTAAAGCTCTTTGGGAACCGCTTGCGTAGCCCCACAGGCCTGGGGGCTGCAGGCTTTCCTGTTGCCTTCAGCCTCGAAAACCACCATTTCCCTCTGGGCACTGGGCCAGGCACAAAAATGGCCATACGGCTGGAGATGGGTCCCCCGCCCAAAGAGCCAGCAGGGAAAACTATGCCTTCTTCTAAAGCTCTTTGGGAACCGCTTGCGTTGCCCCACAGACCTGGGGACTGCGGGCTTTCCTGCTACCTTCAGCCTCAAAACCACCCTTTCCCACTTGGCGCCGCGCCAGGCACAAAAATGGCCATATGGCTGGAGATGGGTGCCACGCCCAAAGAGCCAGCAGGGAAAACTATGCCTTGTTCTAAAGCTCTTTGGGAACCGCTTGCGTAGCCCCACAGACCTGGGGGCTGCGGGCTTTCCTGCAGCCTTCAGCCTCGACACCACCCTTTCCCACTTGGCGCCGCGCCAGGCACAAAAATGGCCATATGTCTGGAGATGGGTCCCACGCCCAAAGAGCCAGCAGGGAAAACTATGCCTTGTTCTAAAGCTCTTTGGGAACCGCTTGCGTAGCCCCACAGACCTGGGAGCTGCAGGCTTTCCTGCTGCCTTCAGCCTCGACACAACCCTTTCCCACTTGGCGCGGCGCCAGGCACAAAAATGGCCATACGGCTGGAGATGGGTCCCCTGCCCAAGGAGCCAGCAGGGAAAACTATGCCTTGTTCTAAAGCTCTTTGGGAACCGCTTGCATAGCCCCACAGACCTGGGGGCTACGGGCTTTCCTGCTGCCTTCAGCCTCAAAACCACCCTTTCCCACTCGGCGCCGCGCCAGGCACAAAAATGCCCTATGGCTGGAGATGGGTCCCCCGCCCAAAGAGCCAGCAGGGAAAACTATGCCTTTTTCTAAAGCTCTTTGGGAAACGCTTGCGTAGCGCCACAGACCTGGGGGCTACGGGCTTTCCTGCTGCCTTCAGCCTCAAAACCACCCTTTCCCACTGGGCTCCACGCCAGGCACAAAAATGGCCATATGGCTGGAGATGGGTCCCACGCCCAAAGAGCCAGCAGGGAAAACTATGCCTTCTTCTAAAGCTCTTTGGGAACCGCTTGCGTAGCGCCACAGACCTGGGGGCTGCGGGCTTTCCTGCTGCCTTCAGCCTCAAAGCCACCCTTTCCCACTTGGCGCCGCGCCAGGCACAAAAATGGCCATACGGCTGGAGATGGGTCCCCCGCCCAAAGAGCCAGCAGGGAAAACTATGCCTTGTTCTAAAGCTCTTTGGGAACCGCTTGCGTAGCCCCACAGACCTGGGGGCTGCGGGCTTTGCTGCTGCCTTCAGCCTCGACACAACCCTTTCCCACTAGGAGCCGCGCCAGGCACAAAAATGGCCATATGGCTGGAGATGGGTCCCCTGCCCAAAGAGCCAGCAGGGAAAACTATGCCTTGTTCTAAAGCTCTTTGGGAACCGCTTGCGTAGCCCCACAGACCTGGGGGCTGCGGGCTTTCCTGCTGCCTTCAGCCTCGAAAAACACCATTTCCCTCTGGGCACTGGGCCAGGCACAAAAATGGCCATACGGCTGGAGATGGGTGCCACGCCCAAAGAGCCAGCAGGGAAAACTATGACTTCTTCTAAAGCTCTTTGGGAACCGCTTGCGTAGCCCCACAGACCTGGGGGCTGCGGGCTTTCCTGCTGCCTTCAGCCTCAAAACCACCCTTTCCCACTTGGCGAAGCGCAAGGCACAAAAATGGCCATACGGCTGGAGGTGGGTCCCACGCCCAAAGAGCCAGCAGGGAAAATTATGCCTTGTTCTAAAGCTCTTTGGGAACCTCTTGTGTAGCCCCACAGACCTGGGGGCTACGGGCTTTCCTGCTGCCTTCAGCCTCAAAGCCACCCTTTCCCACTTGGCGCCACGCCAGGCACAAAAATGGCCATACGGCTGGAGATGGGTCCCCCGCCCAAAGAGCCAGCAGGGAAAACTATGCCTTGTTCTAAAGCTCTTTGGGAACCGCTTGCATAGCCCCACAGACCTGGGGGCTGCGGGCTTTGCTGCTGCCTTCATCCTCAAAACCACCCTTTCCCACTAGGAGCCGCGCCAGGCACAAAAATGGCTATATGGCTGGAGATGAATCCCCCGCCCAAAGAGCCAGCAGGGAAAATTATGCCTTGTTCTAAAGCTCTTTGGGAACTGCTTGCGTATCCCCTCAGACATGGGGGCTACAGGCTTTCCTGCTGCCTTCAGCCTCGACAACACCCTTTCCCACTTGGCGCCGCGCCAGGCACAAAAATGGCCATATGGCTGGAGATGGGTCCCCTGCCCAAAGAGCCAGCAGGGAAAACTATGCCTTGTTCTAAAGCTCTTTGGGAACCGCTTGCGTAGCGCCACAGACGTGGGGGCTGCGGGCTTTCCTGCTGCCTTCAGCCTCAAAACCACCCTTTCCCACTTGGCGAAGCGCAAGGCACAAAAATGGCCATACGGCTGGAGGTGGGTCCCACGCCCAAAGAGCCAGCAGGGAAAACTATGCCTTGTTCTAAAGCTCTTTGGGAACCGCTTGCGTAGCCCCACAGGCCTGGGGGCTGCAGGCTTTCCTGTTGCCTTCAGCCTCGAAAACCACCATTTCCCTCTGGGCACTGGGCCAGGCACAAAAATGGCCATACGGCTGGAGATGGGTCCCCCGCCCAAAGAGCCAGCAGGGAAAACTATGCCTTCTTCTAAAGCTCTTTGGGAACCGCTTGCGTTGCCCCACAGACCTGGGGACTGCGGGCTTTCCTGCTACCTTCAGCCTCAAAACCACCCTTTCCCACTTGGCGCCGCGCCAGGCACAAAAATGGCCATATGGCTGGAGATGGGTCCCCTGCCCAAAGAGCCAGCAGGGAAAACTATGCCTTGTTCTAAAGCTCTTTGGGAACCGCTTGCGTAGCCCCACAGACCTGGGGGCTGCGGGCTTTCCTGCAGCCTTCAGCCTCGACACCACCCTTTCCCACTTGGCGCCGCGCCAGGCACAAAAATGGCCATATGTCTGGAGATGGGTCCCACGCCCAAAGAGCCAGCAGGGAAAACTATGCCTTGTTCTAAAGCTCTTTGGGAACCGCTTGCGTAGCCCCACAGACCTGGGAGCTGCAGGCTTTCCTGCTGCCTTCAGCCTCGACACAACCCTTTCCCACTTGGCGCGGCGCCAGGCACAAAAATGGCCATACGGCTGGAGATGGGTCCCCTGCCCAAGGAGCCAGCAGGGAAAACTATGCCTTGTTCTAAAGCTCTTTGGGAACCGCTTGCATAGCCCCACAGACCTGGGGGCTACGGGCTTTCCTGCTGCCTTCAGCCTCAAAACCACCCTTTCCCACTCGGCGCCGCGCCAGGCACAAAAATGCCCTATGGCTGGAGATGGGTCCCCCGCCCAAAGAGCCAGCAGGGAAAACTATGCCTTTTTCTAAAGCTCTTTGGGAAACGCTTGCGTAGCGCCACAGACCTGGGGGCTACGGGCTTTCCTGCTGCCTTCAGCCTCAAAACCACCCTTTCCCACTGGGCTCCACGCCAGGCACAAAAATGGCCATATGGCTGGAGATGGGTCCCACGCCCAAAGAGCCAGCAGGGAAAACTATGCCTTCTTCTAAAGCTCTTTGGGAACCGCTTGCGTAGCGCCACAGACCTGGGGGCTGCGGGCTTTCCTGCTGCCTTCAGCCTCAAAGCCACCCTTTCCCACTTGGCGCCGCGCCAGGCACAAAAATGGCCATACGGCTGGAGATGGGTCCCCCGCCCAAAGAGCCAGCAGGGAAAACTATGCCTTGTTCTAAAGCTCTTTGGGAACCGCTTGCGTAGCCCCACAGACCTGGGGGCTGCGGGCTTTGCTGCTGCCTTCAGCCTCGACACAACCCTTTCCCACTAGGAGCCGCGCCAGGCACAAAAATGGCCATATGGCTGGAGATGGGTCCCCTGCCCAAAGAGCCAGCAGGGAAAACTATGCCTTGTTCTAAAGCTCTTTGGGAACCGCTTGCGTAGCCCCACAGACCTGGGGGCTGCGGGCTTTCCTGCTGCCTTCAGCCTCGAAAAACACCATTTCCCTCTGGGCACTGGGCCAGGCACAAAAATGGCCATACGGCTGGAGATGGGTGCCACGCCCAAAGAGCCAGCAGGGAAAACTATGACTTCTTCTAAAGCTCTTTGGGAACCGCTTGCGTAGCCCCACAGACCTGGGGGCTGCGGGCTTTCCTGCTGCCTTCAGCCTCAAAACCACCCTTTCCCACTTGGCGAAGCGCAAGGCACAAAAATGGCCATACGGCTGGAGGTGGGTCCCACGCCCAAAGAGCCAGCAGGGAAAATTATGCCTTGTTCTAAAGCTCTTTGGGAACCTCTTGTGTAGCCCCACAGACCTGGGGGCTACGGGCTTTCCTGCTGCCTTCCGCCTCAAAACCACCCTTTCCCACTTGGCGAAGCGCAAGGCACAAAAATGGCCATACGGCTGGAGGTGCGTCCCACGCCCAAAGAGCCAGCAGGGAAAATTATGCCTTGTTCTAAAGCTCTTTGGGAACCGCTTGCGTAGCCCCACAGACCTGGGGGCTGCAGGCTTTGCTGCTGCCTTCAGCCTCAAAGCCACCCTTTCCCACTTGGCGCCGCGCCAGGCACTAAAATGGCCATACGGCTGGAGATGGATCCGACGCCCTAAGAGCCAGCGGGGAAAACTATGCCTTGTTCTAAAGCTCTTTGGGAACTGCTTGCGTAGCCCCACAGACCTGGGGGCTGCGGGCTTTCCTGCTGCCTTCAGCCTCGACACTACCCTTTCCCACTTGGCGCCACGCCAGGCACAAAAATGGCCATACGGCTGGAGATGGGTCCCCCGCCCAAAGAGCCAGCAGGGAAAACTATGCCTTGTTCTAAAGCTCTTTGGGAACCGCTTGCGTAGCCCCACAGACCTGGGGGCTGCGGGCTTTCCTGCTGCCTTCAGCCTCGAAAACCACCATTTCCCTCTGGGCACTGGGCCAGGCACAAAAATGGCCATACGGCTGGAGATGGGTCCCCCGCCCAAAGAGCCAGCAGGGAAAACTATGCCTTGTTCTAAAGCTCTTTGGGAACCGCTTGCGTAGCCCCACAGACCTTGGGGCTGCAGGCTTTGCTGCTGCCTTCAGCCTCAAAGCCACCCTTTCCCACTTGGCGCCGCGCCAGGCACAAAAATGGCCATACGGCTGGAGATGGGTCCCCCGCCCAAAGAGCCAGCAGGGAAAACTATGCCTTGTTCTAAAGCTCTTTGGGAACCGCTTGCGTAGCCCCACAGAGATGGGAGCTGCAGGCTTTCCTGCTGCCTTCAGCCTCGACACAACCCTTTCCCACTTGGCGCGGCGCCAGGCACAAAAATGGCCATACGGCTGGAGATGGGTCCCCTGCCCAAGGAGCCAGCAGGGAAAACTATGCCTTGTTCTAAAGCTCTTTGGGAACCGCTTGCATAGCCCCACAGACCTGGGGGCTGCAGGCTTTCCTGCTGCCTTCAGCCTCGACACCACCCTTTCCCACTTGGCGCCGCGCCAGGCACTAAAATGGCCATACGGCTGGAGATGGGTCCCCTGCCCGAAGAGCCAGCAGGGAAAATTATGCCTTGTTCTAAAGCTTTTTGGAAACCGCTTGCGTAGCCCCACAGACCTGGGGGCTACGGGCTTTCCTGCTGCCTTCAGCCTCAAAACCACCCTTTCCCACTCGGCGCCGCGCCAGGCACAAAAATGCCCTATGGCTGGAGATGGGTCCCCCGCCCAAAGAGCCAGCAGGGAAAACTATGCCTTCTTCTAAAGCTCTTTGGGAAACGCTTGCGTAGCCCCACAGACCTGGGGGCTGCGGGCTTTCCTGCTGCCTTCAGCCTCGACACCACCATTTCCCTCTGGGCGCTAGGCCAGGCACAAAAATGGCCATACGGCTGGAGATGGGTCCCCCGCCCAAAGAGCCAGCAGGGAAAACTATGCCTTCTTCTAAAGCTCTTTGGGAACCGCTTGCGTAGCGCCACAGACCTGGGGGCTGCGGGCTTTCCTGCTGCCTTCAGCCTCAAAGCCACCCTTTCCCACTTGGCGCCGCGCCAGGCACAAAAATGGCCATACGGCTGGAGATGGGTCCCCCGCCCAAAGAGCCAGCAGGGAAAACTATGTCTTGTTCTAAAGCTCTTTGGGAACCGCTTGCGTAGCCCCACAGACCTGGGGGCTGCAGGCTTTGCTGCTGCCTTCAGCCTCAAAGCCACCCTTTCCCACTTGGCGCCGCGCCAGGCACTAAAATGGCCATACGGCTGGAGATGGATCCGACGCCCTAAGAGCCAGCGGGGAAAACTATGCCTTGTTCTAAAGCTCTTTGGGAACCGCTTGCGTAGCCCCACAGACCTGGGGGCTGCGGGCTTTCCTGCTGCCTTCAGCCTCGAAAACCACCATTTCCCTCTGGGCACTGGGCCAGGCACAAAAATGGCCATACGGCTGGAGATGGGTCCCCCGCCCAAAGAGCCAGCAGGGAAAACTATGCCTTGTTCTAAAGCTCTTTGGGAACCGCTTGCGTAGCCCCACAGACCTGGGGGCTGCAGGCTTTGCTGCTGCCTTCAGCCTCAAAGCCACCCTTTCCCACTTGGCGCCGCGCCAGGCACTAAAATGGCCATACGGCTGGAGATGGGTCCCCCGCCCAAAGAGCCAGCAGGGAAAACTATGCCTTGTTCTAAAGCTCTTTGGGAACCGCTTGCGTAGCCCCACAGAGATGGGAGCTGCAGGCTTTCCTGCTGCCTTCAGCCTCGACACAACCCTTTCCCACTTGGCGCGGCGCCAGGCACAAAAATGGCCATACGGCTGGAGATGGGTCCCCTGCCCAAGGAGCCAGCAGGGAAAACTATGCCTTGTTCTAAAGCTCTTTGGGAACCGCTTGCATAGCCCCACAGACCTGGGGGCTGCGGGCTTTCCTGCTGCCTTCAGCCTCGACACCACCCTTTCCCACTTGGCGCCGCGCCAGGCACAAAAATGGCCATACGGCTGGAGATGGGTCCCCTGCCCGAAGAGCCAGCAGGGAAAATTATGCCTTGTTCTAAAGCTTTTTGGAAACCGCTTGCGTAGCCCCACAGACCTGGGGGCTACGGGCTTTCCTGCTGCCTTCAGCCTCGAAAACCACCCTTTCCCACTCGGCGCCGCGCCAGGCACAAAAATGCCCTATGGCTGGAGATGGGTCCCCCGCCCAAAGAGCCAGCAGGGAAAACTATGCCTTTTTCTAAAGCTCTTTGGGAAACGCTTGCGTAGCCCCACAGACCTGGGGGCTGCGGGCTTTCCTGCTGCCTTCAGCCTCGACACCACCATTTCCCTCTGGGCGCTAGGCCAGGCACAAAAATGGCCATACGGCTGGAGATGGGTCCCCCGCCCAAAGAGCCAGCAGGGAAAACTATGCCTTCTTCTAAAGCTCTTTGGGAACCGCTTGCGTAGCGCCACAGACCTGGGAGCTGCGGGCTTTCCTGCTGCCTTCAGCCTCAAAGCCACCCTTTCCCACTTGGCGCCGCGCCAGGCACAAAAATGGCCATACGGCTGGAGATGGGTCCCCCGCCCAAAGAGCCAGCAGGGAAAACTATGCCTTGTTCTAAAGCTCTTTGGGAACCGCTTGCGTAGCCCCAGAGACCTGGGGGCTGCGGGCTTTGCTGCTGCCTTCAGCCTCAAAACCACCCTTTCCCACTAGGAGCCGCGCCAGGCACAAAAATGGCCATATGGCTGGAGATGGGTCCCCTGCCCAAAGAGCCAGCAGGGAAAACTATGCCTTGTTCTAAAGCTCTTTGGGAACCACTTGCGTAGCGCCACAGACGTGGGGGCTGCGGGCTTTCCTGCTGCCTTCAGCCTCAAAACCACCCTTTCCCACTTGGCGAAGCGCAAGGAACAAAAATGGCCATACGGCTGGAGGTGGGTCCCACACCCAAAGAGCCAGCAGGGAAAACTATGCCTTGTTCTAAAGCTCTTTGGGAACCGCTTGCGTAGCCCCACAGACCTGGGGGCTGCGGGCTTTCCTGCTGCCTTCAGCCTCGAAAACCACCATTTCCCTCTGGGCACTGGGCCAGGCACAAAAATGGCCATACGGCTGGAGATGGGTCCGACGCCCAAAGAGCCAGCAGGGAAAACTATGCCTTGTTCTAAAGCTCTTTGGGAACCCCTTGCGTAGCCCCACAGACCTGGGGCCTGCGGGCTTTCCTGCTGCCTTCAGCCTCGACACCACCCTTTCCCACTTGGCGCGGCGCCAGGCACAAAAATGGCCATACGGCTGGAGATGGGTCCCCTACCCAAGGAGCCAGCAGGGAAAACTATGCCTTGTTCTAAAGCTCTTTGGGAACCGCTTGCGTAGCCCCACAGACCTGGGGGCTGCAGGCTTTCCTGCTGCCTTCAGCCTCGACACCACCCTTTCCCACTTGGCGCCGCGCCAGGCACAAAAATGGCTATATGGCTGGAGATGAATCCCCCGCCCAAAGAGCCAGCAGGGAAAATTATGCCTTGTTCTAAAGCTCTTTGGGAACTGCTTGCGTATCCCCTCAGACATGGGGGCTACAGGCTTTCCTGCTGCCTTCAGCCTCGACAACACCCTTTCCCACTTGGCGCCGCGCCAGGCACAAAAATGGCCATACGGCTGGAGATGGGTCCCCCGCCCAAAGAGCCAGCAGGGAAAACTATGCCTTCTTCTAAAGCTCTTTGGGAACCCCTTGCGTAGCCCCACAGACCTGGGAGCTGCGGGCTTTCCTGCTGCCTTCAGCCTCGACACCACCCTTTCCCACTTGGCGCCGCGCCAGGCACAAAAATGGCCATATGGCTGGAGATGGGTCCCCTGCCCAAAGAGCCAGCAGGGAAAACTATGCCTTGTTCTAAAGCTCTTTGGGAACTGCTTGCGTAGCCCCACAGACCTGGGGGCTGCGGGCTTTCCTGCAGCCTTCAGCCTCGACACCACCCTTTCCCACTTGGCGCCGCGCCAGGCACAAAAATGGCCATATGTCTGGAGATGGGTCCCACGCCCAAAGAGCCAGCAGGGAAAACTATGCCTTGTTCTAAAGCTCTTTGGGAACCGCTTGCGTAGCCCCACAGACCTGGGAGCTGCAGGCTTTCCTGCTGCCTTCAGCCTCGACACAACCCTTTCCCACTTGGCGCGGCGCCAGGCACAAAAATGGCCATACGGCTGGAGATGGGTCCCCTGCCCAAGGAGCCAGCAGGGAAAACTATGCCTTGTTCTAAAGCTCTTTGGGAACCGCTTGCATAGCCCCACAGACCTGGGGGCTACGGGCTTTCCTGCTGCCTTCAGCCTCAAAACCACCCTTTCCCACTCGGCGCCGCGCCAGGCACAAAAATGCCCTATGGCTGGAGATGGGTCCCCCGCCCAAAGAGCCAGCAGGGAAAACTATGCCTTTTTCTAAAGCTCTTTGGGAAACGCTTGCGTAGCGCCACAGACCTGGGGGCTACGGGCTTTCCTGCTGCCTTCAGCCTCAAAACCACCCTTTCCCACTGGGCTCCACGCCAGGCACAAAAATGGCCATATGGCTGGAGATGGGTCCCCCGCCCAAAGAGCCAGCAGGGAAAACTATGCCTTCTTCTAAAGCTCTTTGGGAACCGCTTGCGTAGCGCCACAGACCTGGGGGCTGCGGGCTTTCCTGCTGCCTTCAGCCTCAAAGCCACCCTTTCCCACTTGGCGCCGCGCCAGGCACAAAAATGGCCATACGGCTGGAGATGGGTCCCCCGCCCAAAGAGCCAGCAGGGAAAACTATGCCTTGTTCTAAAACTCTTTGGGAACCGCTTGCGTAGCCCCACAGACCTGGGGGCTGCGGCTTTGCTGCTGCCTTCAGCCTCGACACAACCCTTTCCCACTAGGAGCCGCGCCAGGCACAAAAATGGCCATATGGCTGGAGATGGTCCCCTGCCCAAAGAGCCAGCAGGGAAAAATATGCCTTGTTCTAAAGCTCTTTGGGAACCGCTTGCGTAGCCCCACAGACCTGGGGGCTGCGGGCTTTCCTGCTGCCTTCAGCCTCGAAAAACACCATTTCCCTCTGGGCACTGGGCCAGGCACAAAAATGGCCATACGGCTGGAGATGGGTGCCACGCCCAAAGAGCCAGCAGGGAAAACTATGCCTTCTTCTAAAGCTCTTTGGGAACCGCTTGCGTAGCCCCACAGACCTGGGGGCTGCGGCTTTCCTGCTGCCTTCAGCCTCAAAACCACCCTTTCCCACTTGGCGAAGCGCAAGGCACAAAAATGGCCATACGGCTGGAGGTGGGTCCCACGCCCAAAGAGCCAGCAGGGAAAATTATGCCTTGTTCTAAAGCTCTTTGGGAACCTCTTGTGTAGCCCCACAGACCTGGGGCTACGGGCTTTCCTGCTGCCTTCAGCCTCAAAACCACCCTTTCCCACTTGGCGAAGCGCAAGGCACAAAAATGGCCATACGGCTGGAGGTGGGTCCCACGCCCAAAGAGCCAGCAGGGAAAATTATGCCTTGTTCTAAAGCTCTTTGGGAACCGCTTGCGTAGCCCCACAGACCTGGGGGCTGCAGGCTTTGCTGCTGCCTTCAGCCTCAAAGCCACCCTTTCCCACTTGGCGCCGCGCCAGGCACTAAAATGGCCATACGGCTGGAGATGGATCCGACGCCCTAAGAGCCAGCGGGGAAAACTATGCCTTGTTCTAAAGCTCTTTGGGAACTGCTTGCGTAGCCCCACAGACCTGGGGGCTGCGGGCTTTCCTGCTGCCTTCAGCCTCGACACTACCCTTTCCCACTTGGCGCCACGCCAGGCACAAAAATGGCCATACGGCTGAGATGGGTCCCCCGCCCAAAGAGCCAGCAGGGAAAACTATGCCTTGTTCTAAAGCTCTTTGGGAACCGCTTGCGTAGCCCCACAGACCTGGGGGCTGCGGGCTTTCCTGCTGCCTTCACCCTCGAAAACCACCATTTCCCTCTGGGCACTGGGCCAGGCACAAAAATGGCCATACGGCTGGAGATGGGTCCCCCGCCCAAAGAGCCAGCAGGGAAAACTATGCCTTGTTCTAAAGCTCTTTGGGAACCGCTTGCGTAGCCCCACAGACCTTGGGGCTGCAGGCTTTGCTGCTGCCTTCAGCCTCAAAGCCACCCTTTCCCACTTGGCGCCGCGCCAGGCACTAAAATGGCCATTACGGCTGGAGATGGGTCCCCCGCCCAAAGAGCCAGCAGGGAAAACTATGCCTTGTTCTAAAGCTCTTTGGGAACCGCTTGCGTAGCCCCACAGAGATGGGAGCTGCAGGCTTTCCTGCTGCCTTCAGCCTCGACACAACCCTTTCCCACTTGGCGCGGCGCCAGGCACAAAAATGGCCATACGGCTGGAGATGGGTCCCCTGCCCAAGGAGCCAGCAGGGAAAACTATGCCTTGTTCTAAAGCTCTTTGGGAACCGCTTGCATAGCCCCACAGACCTGGGGGCTGCGGGCTTTCCTGCTGCCTTCAGCCTCGACACCACCCTTTCCCACTTGGCGCCGCGCCAGGCACAAAAATGGCCATACGGCTGGAGATGGGTCCCCTGCCCGAAGAGCCAGCAGGGAAAATTATGCCTTGTTCTAAAGCTTTTTGGGAACCGCTTGCGTAGCGCCACAGACCTGGGGGCTACGGGCTTTCCTGCTGCCTTCAGCCTCAAAACCACCCTTTCCCACTCGGCGCCGCGCCAGGCACAAAAATGCCCTATGGCTGGAGATGGGTCCCCCGCCCAAAGAGCCAGCAGGGAAAACTATGCCTTTTTCTAAAGCTCTTTGGGAAACGCTTGCGTAGCCCCACAGACCTGGGGGCTGCGGGCTTTCCTGCTGCCTTCAGCCTCGACACCACCATTTCACCCTGGGCGCTAGGCCAGGCACAAAAATGGCCATACGGCTGGAGATGGGTCCCCCGCCCAAAGAGCCAGCAGGGAAAACTATGCCTTCTTCTAAAGCTCTTTGGGAACCGCTTGCGTAGCGCCACAGACCTGGGGGCTGCGGGCTTTCCTGCTGCCTTCAGCCTCAAAGCCACCCTTTCCCACTTGGCGCCGCGCCAGGCACAAAAATGCCATACGGCTGGAGATGGGTCCCCCGCCCAAAGAGCCAGCAGGGGAAAACTATGCCTTGTTCTAAAGCTCTTTGGGAACCGCTTGCGTAGCCCCACAGACCTGGGGGCTGCAGGCTTTGCTGCTGCCTTCAGCCTCAAAGCCACCCTTTCCCACTTGGCGCCGCGCCAGGCACAAAAATGGCCATACGGCTGGAGATGGGTCCCCCGCCCAAAGAGCCAGCAGGGAAAACTATGCCTTGTTCTAAAACTCTTTGGGAACCGCTTGCGTAGCCCCACAGACCTGGGGGCTGCGGGCTTTGCTGCTGCCTTCAGCCTCGACACAACCCTTTCCCACTAGGAGCCGCGCCAGGCACAAAAATGGCCATATGGCTGGAGATGGGTCCCCTGCCCAAAGAGCCAGCAGGGAAAACTATGCCTTGTTCTAAAGCTCTTTGGGAACCGCTTGCGTAGCCCCACAGACCTGGGGGCTGCGGGCTTTCCTGCTGCCTTCAGCCTCGAAAAACACCATTTCCCTCTGGGCACTGGGCCAGGCACAAAAATGGCCATACGGCTGGAGATGGGTGCCACGCCCAAAGAGCCAGCAGGGAAAACTATGCCTTGTTCTAAAGCTCTTTGGGAACCGCTTGCGTAGCCCCACAGACCTGGGGGCTGCGGGCTTTCCTGCTGCCTTCAGCCTCAAAACCACCCTTTCCCACTTGGCGAAGCGCAAGGCACAAAAATGGCCATACGGCTGGAGGTGGGTCCCACGCCCAAAGAGCCAGCAGGGAAAATTATGCCTTGTTCTAAAGCTCTTTGGGAACCTCTTGTGTAGCCCCACAGACCTGGGGGCTACGGGCTTTCCTGCTGCCTTCAGCCTCAAAACCACCCTTTCCCACTTGGCGAAGCGCAAGGCACAAAAATGGCCATACGGCTGGAGGTGGGTCCCACGCCCAAAGAGCCAGCAGGGAAAATTATGCCTTGTTCTAAAGCTCTTTGGGAACCGCTTGCGTAGCCCCACAGACCTGGGGGCTGCAGGCTTTGCTGCTGCCTTCAGCCTCAAAGCCACCCTTTCCCACTTGGCGCCGCGCCAGGCACTAAAATGGCCATACGGCTGGAGATGGATCCGACGCCCTAAGAGCCAGCGGGGAAAACTATGCCTTGTTCTAAAGCTCTTTGGGAACTGCTTGCGTAGCCCCACAGACCTGGGGGCTGCGGGCTTTCCTGCTGCCTTCAGCCTCAAAACCACCCTTTCCCACTTGGCGCCACGCCAGGCACAAAAATGGCCATACGGCTGGAGATGGGTCCCCCGCCCAAAGAGCCAGCAGGGAAAACTATGCCTTGTTCTAAAGCTCTTTGGGAACCGCTTGCGTAGCCCCACAGACCTGGGGGCTGCGGGCTTTCCTGCTGCCTTCACCCTCGAAAACCACCATTTCCCTCTGGGCACTGGGCCAGGCACAAAAATGGCCATACGGCTGGAGATGGGTCCCCCGCCCAAAGAGCCAGCAGGGAAAACTATGCCTTGTTCTAAAGCTCTTTGGGAACCGCTTGCGTAGCCCCACAGACCTTGGGGCTGCAGGCTTTGCTGCTGCCTTCAGCCTCAAAGCCACCCTTTCCCACTTGGCGCCGCACCAGGCACTAAAATGGCCATACGGCTGGAGATGGGTCCCCCGCCCAAAGAGCCAGCAGGGAAAACTATGCCTTGTTCTAAAGCTCTTTGGGAACCGCTTGCGTAGCCCCACAGAGATGGGAGCTGCAGGCTTTCCTGCTGCCTTCAGCCTCGACACAACCCTTTCCCACTTGGCGCGGCGCCAGGCACAAAAATGGCCATACGGCTGGAGATGGGTCCCCTGCCCAAGGAGCCAGCAGGGAAAACTATGCCTTGTTCTAAAGCTCTTTGGGAACCGCTTGCATAGCCCCACAGACCTGGGGGCTGCGGGCTTTCCTGCTGCCTTCAGCCTCGACACCACCCTTTCCCACTTGGCGCCGCGCCAGGCACAAAAATGGCCATACGGCTGGAGATGGGTCCCCTGCCCGAAGAGCCAGCAGGGAAAATTATGCCTTGTTCTAAAGCTTTTTGGGAACCGCTTGCGTAGCGCCACAGACCTGGGGGCTACGGGCTTTCCTGCTGCCTTCAGCCTCAAAACCACCCTTTCCCACTCGGCGCCGCGCCAGGCACAAAAATGCCCTATGGCTGGAGATGGGTCCCCCGCCCAAAGAGCCAGCAGGGAAAACTATGCCTTTTTCTAAAGCTCTTTCGGAAACGCTTGCGTAGCCCCACAGACCTGGGGCTGCGGGCTTTCCTGCTGCCTTCAGCCTCGACACCACCATTTCACCCTGGGCGCTAGGCCAGGCACAAAAATGGCCATACGGCTGGAGATGGGTCCCCCGCCCAAAGAGCCAGCAGGGAAAACTATGCCTTCTTCTAAAGCTCTTTGGGAACCGCTTGCGTAGCGCCACAGACCTGGGGGCTGCGGGCTTTCCTGCTGCCTTCAGCCTCAAAGCCACCCTTTCCCACTTGGCGCCGCGCCAGGCACAAAAATGGCCATACGGCTGGAGATGGGTCCCCCGCCCAAAGAGCCAGCAGGGAAAACTATGCCTTGTTCTAAAGCTCTTTGGGAACCGCTTGCGTAGCCCCACAGACCTGGGGGCTGCAGGCTTTGCTGCTGCCTTCAGCCTCAAAGCCACCCTTTCCCACTTGGCGCCGCGCCAGGCACTAAAATGGCCATACGGCTGGAGATGGATCCGACGCCCTAAGAGCCAGCGGGGAAAACTATGCCTTGTTCTAAAGCTCTTTGGGAACTGCTTGCGTAGCCCCACAGACCTGGGGGCTGCGGGCTTTCCTGCTGCCTTCAGCCTCAAAACCACCCTTTCCCACTTGGCGCCACGCCAGGCACAAAAATGGCCATACGGCTGGAGATGGGTCCCCCGCCCAAAGAGCCAGCAGGGAAAACTATGCCTTGTTCTAAAGCTCTTTGGGAACCGCTTGCGTAGCCCCACAGACCTGGGGGCTGCGGGCTTTCCTGCTGCCTTCAGCCTCGAAAACCACCATTTCCCTCTGGGCACTGGGCCAGGCACAAAAATGGCCATACGGCTGGAGATGGGTCCCCCGCCCAAAGAGCCAGCAGGGAAAACTATGCCTTGTTCTAAAGCTCTTTGGGAACCGCTTGCGTAGCCCCACAGACCTGGGGGCTGCAGGCTTTGCTGCTGCCTTCAGCCTCAAAGCCACCCTTTCCCACTTGGCGCCGCGCCAGGCACTAAAATGGCCATACGGCTGGAGATGGGTCCCCCGCCCAAAGAGCCAGCAGGGAAAACTATACCTTGTTCTAAAGCTCTTTGGGAACCGCTTGCGTAGCCCCACAGAGATGGGAGCTGCAGGCTTTCCTGCTGCCTTCAGCCTCGACACAACCCTTTCCCACTTGGCGCGGCGCCAGGCACAAAAATGGCCATACGGCTGGAGATGGGTCCCCTGCCCAAGGAGCCAGCAGGGAAAACTATGCCTTGTTCTAAAGCTCTTTGGGAACCGCTTGCATAGCCCCACAGACCTGGGGGCTGCGGGCTTTCCTGCAGCCTTCAGCCTCGACACCACCCTTTCCCACTTGGCGCCGCGCCAGGCACAAAAATGGCCATACGGCTGGAGATGGGTCCCCTGCCCGAAGAGCCAGCAGGGAAAATTATGCCTTGTTCTAAAGCTTTTTGGAAACCGCTTGCGTAGCCCCACAGACCTGGGGGCTACGGGCTTTCCTGCTGCCTTCAGCCTCGACACCACCCTTTCCCACTTGGCGCCGCGCCAGGCACAAAAATGGCCATATGTCTGGAGATGGGTCCCACGCCCAAAGAGCCAGCAGGGAAAACTATGCCTTGTTCTAAAGCTCTTTGGGAACCGCTTGCGTAGCCCCACAGACCTGGGAGCTGCAGGCTTTCCTGCTGCCTTCAGCCTCGACACAACCCTTTCCCACTTGGCGCGGCGCCAGGCACAAAAATGGCCATACGGCTGGAGATGGGTCCCCTGCCCAAGGAGCCAGCAGGGAAAACTATGCCTTGTTCTAAAGCTCTTTGGGAACCGCTTGCATAGCCCCACAGACCTGGGGGCTACGGGCTTTCCTGCTGCCTTCAGCCTCAAAACCACCCTTTCCCACTCGGCGCCGCGCCAGGCACAAAAATGCCCTATGGCTGGAGATGGGTCCCCCGCCCAAAGAGCCAGCAGGGAAAACTATGCCTTTTTCTAAAGCTCTTTGGGAAACGCTTGCGTAGCGCCACAGAACTGGGGGCTACGGGCTTTCCTGCTGCCTTCAGCCTCAAAACCACCCTTTCCCACTGGGCTCCACGCCAGGCACAAAAATGGCCATATGGCTGGAGATGGGTCCCCCGCCCAAAGAGCCAGCAGGGAAAACTATGCCTTCTTCTAAAGCTCTTTGGGAACCGCTTGCGTAGCGCCACAGACCTGGGGGCTGCGGGCTTTCCTGCTGCCTTCAGCCTCAAAGCCACCCTTTCCCACTTGGCGCCGCGCCAGGCACAAAAATGGCCATACGGCTGGAGATGGGTCCCCCGCCCAAAGAGCCAGCAGGGAAAACTATGCCTTGTTCTAAAACTCTTTGGGAACCGCTTGCGTAGCCCCACAGACCTGGGGGCTGCGGGCTTTGCTGCTGCCTTCAGCCTCGACACAACCCTTTCCCACTAGGAGCCGCGCCAGGCACAAAAATGGCCATATGGCTGGAGATGGGTCCCCTGCCCAAAGAGCCAGCAGGGAAAACTATGCCTTGTTCTAAAGCTCTTTGGGAACCGCTTGCGTAGCCCCACAGACCTGGGGGCTGCGGGCTTTCCTGCTGCCTTCAGCCTCGAAAAACACCATTTCCCTCTGGGCACTGGGCCAGGCACAAAAATGGCCATACGGCTGGAGATGGGTGCCACGCCCAAAGAGCCAGCAGGGAAAACTATGCCTTCTTCTAAAGCTCTTTGGGAACCGCTTGCGTAGCCCCACAGACCTGGGGGCTGCGGGCTTTCCTGCTGCCTTCAGCCTCAAAACCACCCTTTCCCACTTGGCGAAGCGCAAGGCACAAAAATGGCCATACGGCTGGAGGTGGGTCCCACGCCCAAAGAGCCAGCAGGGAAAATTATGCCTTGTTCTAAAGCTCTTTGGGAACCTCTTGTGTAGCCCCACAGACCTGGGGGCTACGGGCTTTCCTGCTGCCTTCAGCCTCAAACCACCCTTTCCCACTTGGCGAAGCGCAAGGCACAAAAATGGCCATACGGCTGGAGGTGGGTCCCACGCCCAAAGAGCCAGCAGGGAAAATTATGCCTTGTTCTAAAGCTCTTTGGGAACCGCTTGCGTAGCCCCACAGACCTGGGGGCTGCAGGCTTTGCTGCTGCCTTCAGCCTCAAAGCCACCCTTTCCCACTTGGCGCCGCGCCAGGCACTAAAATGGCCATACGGCTGGAGATGGATCCGACGCCCTAAGAGCCAGCGGGGAAAACTATGCCTTGTTCTAAAGCTCTTTGGGAACTGCTTGCGTAGCCCCACAGACCTGGGGGCTGCGGGCTTTCCTGCTGCCTTCAGCCTCGACACTACCCTTTCCCACTTGGCGCCACGCCAGGCACAAAAATGGCCATACGGCTGGAGATGGGTCCCCCGCCCAAAGAGCCAGCAGGGAAAACTATGCCTTGTTCTAAAGCTCTTTGGGAACCGCTTGCGTAGCCCCACAGACCTGGGGGCTGCGGGCTTTCCTGCTGCCTTCACCCTCGAAAACCACCATTTCCCTCTGGGCACTGGGCCAGGCACAAAAATGGCCATACGGCTGGAGATGGGTCCCCCGCCCAAAGAGCCAGCAGGGAAAACTATGCCTTGTTCTAAAGCTCTTTGGGAACCGCTTGCGTAGCCCCACAGACCTTGGGGCTGCAGGCTTTGCTGCTGCCTTCAGCCTCAAAGCCACCCTTTCCCACTTGGCGCCGCGCCAGGCACTAAAATGGCCATACGGCTGGAGATGGGTCCCCCGCCCAAAGAGCCAGCAGGGAAAACTATGCCTTGTTCTAAAGCTCTTTGGGAACCGCTTGCGTAGCCCCACAGAGATGGGAGCTGCAGGCTTTCCTGCTGCCTTCAGCCTCGACACAACCCTTTCCCACTTGGCGCGGCGCCAGGCAGAAAAATGGCCATACGGCTGGAGATGGGTCCCCTGCCCAAGGAGCCAGCAGGGAAAACTATGCCTTGTTCTAAAGCTCTTTGGGAACCGCTTGCATAGCCCCACAGACCTGGGGGCTGCGGGCTTTCCTGCTGCCTTCAGCCTCGACACCACCCTTTCCCACTTGGCGCCGCGCCAGGCACAAAAATGGCCATACGGCTGGAGATGGGTCCCCTGCCCGAAGAGCCAGCAGGGAAAATTATGCCTTGTTCTAAAGCTTTTTGGGAACCGCTTGCGTAGCGCCACAGACCTGGGGGCTACGGGCTTTCCTGCTGCCTTCAGCCTCAAAACCACCCTTTCCCACTCGGCGCCGCGCCAGGCACAAAAATGCCCTATGGCTGGAGATGGGTCCCCCGCCCAAAGAGCCAGCAGGGAAAACTATGCCTTTTTCTAAAGCTCTTTGGGAAACGCTTGCGTAGCCCCACAGACCTGGGGGCTGCGGGCTTTCCTGCTGCCTTCAGCCTCGACACCACCATTTCACCCTGGGCGCTAGGCCAGGCACAAAAATGGCCATACGGCTGGAGATGGGTCCCCCGCCCAAAGAGCCAGCAGGGAAAACTATGCCTTCTTCTAAAGCTCTTTGGGAACCGCTTGCGTAGCGCCACAGACCTGGGGGCTGCGGGCTTTCCTGCTGCCTTCAGCCTCAAAGCCACCCTTTCCCACTTGGCGCCGCGCCAGGCACAAAAATGGCCATACGGCTGGAGATGGGTCCCCCGCCCAAAGAGCCAGCAGGGAAAACTATGCCTTGTTCTAAAGCTCTTTGGGAACCGCTTGCGTAGCCCCACAGACCTGGGGGCTGCAGGCTTTGCTGCTGCCTTCAGCCTCAAAGCCACCCTTTCCCACTTGGCGCCGCGCCAGGCACAAAAATGGCCATACGGCTGGAGATGGGTCCCCCGCCCAAAGAGCCAGCAGGGAAAACTATGCCTTGTTCTAAAACTCTTTGGGAACCGCTTGCGTAGCCCCACAGACCTGGGGGCTGCGGGCTTTGCTGCTGCCTTCAGCCTCGACACAACCCTTTCCCACTAGGAGCCGCGCCAGGCACAAAAATGGCCATATGGCTGGAGATGGGTCCCCTGCCCAAAGAGCCAGCAGGGAAAACTATGCCTTGTTCTAAAGCTCTTTGGGAACCGCTTGCGTAGCCCCACAGACCTGGGGGCTGCGGGCTTTCCTGCTGCCTTCAGCCTCGAAAAAACACCATTTCCCTCTGGGCACTGGGCCAGGCACAAAAATGGCCATACGGCTGGAGATGGGTGCCACGCCCAAAGAGCCAGCAGGGAAAACTATGCCTTGTTCTAAAGCTCTTTGGGAACCGCTTGCGTAGCCCCACAGACCTGGGGGCTGCGGGCTTTCCTGCTGCCTTCAGCCTCAAAACCACCCTTTCCCACTTGGCGAAGCGCAAGGCACAAAAATGGCCATACGGCTGGAGGTGGGTCCCACGCCCAAAGAGCCAGCAGGGAAAATTATGCCTTGTTCTAAAGCTCTTTGGGAACCTCTTGTGTAGCCCCACAGACCTGGGGGCTACGGGCTTTCCTGCTGCCTTCAGCCTCAAAACCACCCTTTCCCACTTGGCGAAGCGCAAGGCACAAAAATGGCCATACGGCTGGAGGTGGGTCCCACGCCCAAAGAGCCAGCAGGGAAAATTATGCCTTGTTCTAAAGCTCTTTGGGAACCGCTTGCGTAGCCCCACAGACCTGGGGGCTGCAGGCTTTGCTGCTGCCTTCAGCCTCAAAGCCACCCTTTCCCACTTGGCGCCGCGCCAGGCACTAAAATGGCCATACGGCTGGAGATGGATCCGACGCCCTAAGAGCCAGCGGGGAAAACTATGCCTTGTTCTAAAGCTCTTTGGGAACTGCTTGCGTAGCCCCACAGACCTGGGGGCTGCGGGCTTTCCTGCTGCCTTCAGCCTCAAAACCACCCTTTCCCACTTGGCGCCACGCCAGGCACAAAAATGGCCATACGGCTGGAGATGGGTCCCCCGCCCAAAGAGCCAGCAGGGAAAACTATGCCTTGTTCTAAAGCTCTTTGGGAACCGCTTGCGTAGCCCCACAGACCTGGGGGCTGCGGGCTTTCCTGCTGCCTTCACCCTCGAAAACCACCATTTCCCTCTGGGCACTGGGCCAGGCACAAAAATGGCCATACGGCTGGAGATGGGTCCCCCGCCCAAAGAGCCAGCAGGGAAAACTATGCCTTGTTCTAAAGCTCTTTGGGAACCGCTTGCGTAGCCCCACAGACCTTGGGGCTGCAGGCTTTGCTGCTGCCTTCAGCCTCAAAGCCACCCTTTCCCACTTGGCGCCGCACCAGGCACTAAAATGGCCATACGGCTGGAGATGGGTCCCCCGCCCAAAGAGCCAGCAGGGAAAACTATGCCTTGTTCTAAAGCTCTTTGGGAACCGCTTGCGTAGCCCCACAGAGATGGGAGCTGCAGGCTTTCCTGCTGCCTTCAGCCTCGACACAACCCTTTCCCACTTGGCGCGGCGCCAGGCACAAAAATGGCCATACGGCTGGAGATGGGTCCCCTGCCCAAGGAGCCAGCAGGGAAAACTATGCCTTGTTCTAAAGCTCTTTGGGAACCGCTTGCATAGCCCCACAGACCTGGGGGCTGCGGGCTTTCCTGCTGCCTTCAGCCTCGACACCACCCTTTCCCACTTGGCGCCGCGCCAGGCACAAAAATGGCCATACGGCTGGAGATGGGTCCCCTGCCCGAAGAGCCAGCAGGGAAAATTATGCCTTGTTCTAAAGCTTTTTGGGAACCGCTTGCGTAGCGCCACAGACCTGGGGGCTACGGGCTTTCCTGCTGCCTTCAGCCTCAAAACCACCCTTTCCCACTCGGCGCCGCGCCAGGCACAAAAATGCCCTATGGCTGGAGATGGGTCCCCCGCCCAAAGAGCCAGCAGGGAAAACTATGCCTTTTTCTAAAGCTCTTTCGGAAACGCTTGCGTAGCCCCACAGACCTGGGGGCTGCGGGCTTTCCTGCTGCCTTCAGCCTCAAAACCACCCTTTCCCACTGGGCTCCACGCCAGGCACAAAAATGGCCATATGGCTGGAGATGGGTCCCCCGCCCAAAGAGCCAGCAGGGAAAACTATGCCTTCTTCTAAAGCTCTTTGGGAACCGCTTGCGTAGCCCCACAGACCTGGGGGCTGCGGGCTTTCCTGCTGCCTTCAGCCTCAAAGCCACCCTTTCCCACTTGGCGCCGCGCCAGGCACAAAAATGGCCATACGGCTGGAGATGGGTCCCCCGCCCAAAGAGCCAGCAGGGAAAACTATGCCTTGTTCTAAAGCTCTTTGGGAACCGCTTGCATAGCCCCACAGACCTGGGGGCTGCGGGCTTTGCTGCTGCCTTCAGCCTCAAAACCACCCTTTCCCACTAGGAGCCGCGCCAGGCACAAAAATGGCCATATGGCTGGAGATGGGTCCCCTGCCCAAAGAGCCAGCAGGGAAAACTATGCCTTGTTCTAAAGCTCTTTGGGAACCGCTTGCGTAGCGCCACAGACGTGGGGGCTGCGGGCTTTCCTGCTGCCTTCAGCCTCAAAACCACCCTTTCCCACTTGGCGAAGCGCAAGGCACAAAAATGGCCATACGGCTGGAGGTGGGTCCCACGCCCAAAGAGCCAGCAGGGAAAACTATGCCTTGTTCTAAAGCTCTTTGGGAACCGCTTGCGTAGCCCCACAGACCTGGGGGCTGCGGGCTTTCCTGCTGCCTTCAGCCTCGAAAACCACCATTTCCCTCTGGGCACTGGGCCAGGCACAAAAATGGCCATACGGCTGGAGATGGGTCCCCCGCCCAAAGAGCCAGCAGGGAAAACTATGCCTTGTTCTAAAGCTCTTTGGGAACCGCTTGCGTAGCCCCACAGACCTGGGGCCTGCGGGCTTTCCTGCTGCCTTCAGCCTCGACACCACCCTTTCCCACTTGGCGCGGCGCCAGGCACAAAAATGGCCATACGGCTGGAGATGGGTCCCCTACCCAAGGAGCCAGGAGGGAAAACTATGCCTTGTTCTAAAGCTCTTTGGGAACCGCTTGCGTAGCCCCACAGACCTGGGGGCTGCAGGCTTTCCTGCTGCCTTCAGCCTCGACACCACCCTTTCCCACTTGGCGCCGCGCCAGGCACAAAAATGGCTATATGGCTGGAGATGAATCCCCCGCCCAAAGAGCCAGCAGGGAAAATTATGCCTTGTTCTAAAGCTCTTTGGGAACCGCTTGCGTAGCGCCACAGACCTGGGGGCTGCGGGCTTTCCTGCTGCCTTCAGCCTCGACAACACCCTTTCCCACTTGGCGCCGCGCCAGGCACAAAAATGGCCATACGGCTGGAGATGGGTGCCACGCCCAAAGAGCCAGCAGGGAAAACTATGCCTTGTTCTAAAGCTCTTTGGGAACCGCTTGCGTAGCCCCACAGACCTGGGGGCTGCAGGCTTTGCTGCTGCCTTCAGCCTCGACACCACCCTTTCCCACTTGGCGCCGCGCCAGGCACAAAAATGGCCATATGGCTGGAGATGGGTCCCCTGCCCAAAGAGCCAGCAGGGAAAACTATGCCTTGTTCTAAAGCTCTTTGGGAACCGCTTGCGTAGCGCCACAGACGTGGGGGCTGCGGGCTTTCCTGCTGCCTTCACCCTCAAAACCACCCTTTCCCACTTGGCGAAGCGCAAGGCACAAAAATGGCCATACGGCTGGAGGTGGGTCCCACGCCCAAAGAGCCAGCAGGGAAAACTATGCCTTGTTCTAAAGCTCTTTGGGAACCGCTTGCGTAGCCCCACAGGCCTGGGGGCTGCAGGCTTTCCTGCTGCCTTCAGCCTCGAAAACCACCATTTCCCTCTGGGCACTGGGCCAGGCACAAAAATGGCCATACGGCTGGAGATGGGTCCCCCGCCCAAAGAGCCAGCAGGGAAAACTATGCCTTGTTCTAAAGCTCTTTGGGAACCCCTTGCGTAGCCCCACAGACCTGGGGGCTGCAGGCTTTCCTGCTGCCTTCAGCCTCGACACCACCCTTTCCCACTTGGCGCCGCGCCAGGCACTAAAATGGCCATACGGCTGGAGATGGATCCGACGCCCTAAGAGCCAGCGGGGAAAACTATGCCTTGTTCTAAAGCTCTTTGGGAACCGCTTGCGTAGCCCCACAGAGATGGGAGCTGCAGGCTTTCCTGCTGCCTTCAGCCTCGACACAACCCTTTCCCACTTGGCGCGGCGCCAGGCACAAAAATGGCCATACGGCTGGAGATGGGTCCCCTGCCCAAGGAGCCAGCAGGGAAAACTATGCCTTGTTCTAAAGCTCTTTGGGAACCGCTTGCATAGCCCCACAGACCTGGGGGCTGCGGGCTTTCCTGCAGCCTTCAGCCTCAAAGCCACCCTTTCCCACTTGGCGCCGCGCCAGGCACAAAAATGGCCATACGGCTGGAGATGGGTCCCCTGCCCGAAGAGCCAGCAGGGAAAATTATGCCTTGTTCTAAAGCTTTTTGGAAACCGCTTGCGTAGCCCCACAGACCTGGGGGCTACGGGCTTTCCTGCTGCCTTCAGCCTCGACACCACCCTTTCCCACTTGGCGCCGCGCCAGGCACAAAAATGGCCATATGTCTGGAGATGGGTCCCACGCCCAAAGAGCCAGCAGGGAAAACTATGCCTTGTTCTAAAGCTCTTTGGGAACCGCTTGCGTAGCCCCACAGACCTGGGAGCTGCAGGCTTTCCTGCTGCCTTCAGCCTCGACACAACCCTTTCCCACTTGGCGCGGCGCCAGGCACAAAAATGGCCATACGGCTGGAGATGGGTCCCCTGCCCAAGGAGCCAGCAGGGAAAACTATGCCTTGTTCTAAAGCTCTTTGGGAACCGCTTGCATAGCCCCACAGACCTGGGGGCTACGGGCTTTCCTGCTGCCTTCAGCCTCAAAACCACCCTTTCCCACTCGGCGCCGCGCCAGGCACAAAAATGCCCTATGGCTGGAGATGGGTCCCCCGCCCAAAGAGCCAGCAGGGAAAACTATGCCTTTTTCTAAAGCTCTTTGGGAAACGCTTGCGTAGCGCCACAGACCTGGGGGCTACGGGCTTTCCTGCTGCCTTCAGCCTCAAAACCACCCTTTCCCACTGGGCTCCACGCCAGGCACAAAAATGGCCATATGGCTGGAGATGGGTCCCCCGCCCAAAGAGCCAGCAGGGAAAACTATGCCTTCTTCTAAAGCTCTTTGGGAACCGCTTGCGTAGCGCCACAGACCTGGGGGCTGCGGGCTTTCCTGCTGCCTTCAGCCTCAAAGCCACCCTTTCCCACTTGGCGCCGCGCCAGGCACAAAAATGGCCATACGGCTGGAGATGGGTCCCCCGCCCAAAGAGCCAGCAGGGAAAACTATGCCTTGTTCTAAAACTCTTTGGGAACCGCTTGCGTAGCCCCACAGACCTGGGGGCTGCGGGCTTTGCTGCTGCCTTCAGCCTCGACACAACCCTTTCCCACTAGGAGCCGCGCCAGGCACAAAAATGGCCATATGGCTGGAGATGGGTCCCCTGCCCAAAGAGCCAGCAGGGAAAACTATGCCTTGTTCTAAAGCTCTTTGGGAACCGCTTGCGTAGCCCCACAGACCTGGGGGCTGCGGGCTTTCCTGCTGCCTTCAGCCTCGAAAAACACCATTTCCCTCTGGGCACTGGGCCAGGCACAAAAATGGCCATACGGCTGGAGATGGGTGCCACGCCCAAAGAGCCAGCAGGGAAAACTATGCCTTCTTCTAAAGCTCTTTGGGAACCGCTTGCGTAGCCCCACAGACCTGGGGGCTGCGGGCTTTCCTGCTGCCTTCAGCCTCAAAACCACCCTTTCCCACTTGGCGAAGCGCAAGGCACAAAAATGGCCATACGGCTGGAGGTGGGTCCCACGCCCAAAGAGCCAGCAGGGAAAATTATGCCTTGTTCTAAAGCTCTTTGGGAACCTCTTGTGTAGCCCCACAGACCTGGGGGCTACGGGCTTTCCTGCTGCCTTCAGCCTCAAAACCACCCTTTCCCACTTGGCGAAGCGCAAGGCACAAAAATGGCCATACGGCTGGAGGTGGGTCCCACGCCCAAAGAGCCAGCAGGGAAAATTATGCCTTGTTCTAAAGCTCTTTGGGAACCGCTTGCGTAGCCCCACAGACCTGGGGGCTGCAGGCTTTGCTGCTGCCTTCAGCCTCAAAGCCACCCTTTCCCACTTGGCGCCGCGCCAGGCACTAAAATGGCCATACGGCTGGAGATGGATCCGACGCCCTAAGAGCCAGCGGGGAAAACTATGCCTTGTTCTAAAGCTCTTTGGGAACTGCTTGCGTAGCCCCACAGACCTGGGGGCTGCGGGCTTTCCTGCTGCCTTCAGCCTCGACACTACCCTTTCCCACTTGGCGCCACGCCAGGCACAAAAATGGCCATACGGCTGGAGATGGGTCCCCCGCCCAAAGAGCCAGCAGGGAAAACTATGCCTTGTTCTAAAGCTCTTTGGGAACCGCTTGCGTAGCCCCACAGACCTGGGGGCTGCGGGCTTTCCTGCTGCCTTCACCCTCGAAAACCACCATTTCCCTCTGGGCACTGGGCCAGGCACAAAAATGGCCATACGGCTGGAGATGGGTCCCCCGCCCAAAGAGCCAGCAGGGAAAACTATGCCTTGTTCTAAAGCTCTTTGGGAACCGCTTGCGTAGCCCCACAGACCTTGGGGCTGCAGGCTTTGCTGCTGCCTTCAGCCTCAAAGCCACCCTTTCCCACTTGGCGCCGCGCCAGGCACTAAAATGGCCATACGGCTGGAGATGGGTCCCCCGCCCAAAGAGCCAGCAGGGAAAACTATGCCTTGTTCTAAAGCTCTTTGGGAACCGCTTGCGTAGCCCCACAGAGATGGGAGCTGCAGGCTTTCCTGCTGCCTTCAGCCTCGACACAACCCTTTCCCACTTGGCGCGGCGCCAGGCACAAAAATGGCCATACGGCTGGAGATGGGTCCCCTGCCCAAGGAGCCAGCAGGGAAAACTATGCCTTGTTCTAAAGCTCTTTGGGAACCGCTTGCATAGCCCCACAGACCTGGGGGCTGCGGGCTTTCCTGCTGCCTTCAGCCTCGACACCACCCTTTCCCACTTGGCGCCGCGCCAGGCACAAAAATGGCCATACGGCTGGAGATGGGTCCCCTGCCCGAAGAGCCAGCAGGGAAAATTATGCCTTGTTCTAAAGCTTTTTGGGAACCGCTTGCGTAGCGCCACAGACCTGGGGGCTACGGGCTTTCCTGCTGCCTTCAGCCTCAAAACCACCCTTTCCCACTCGGCGCCGCGCCAGGCACAAAAATGCCCTATGGCTGGAGATGGGTCCCCCGCCCAAAGAGCCAGCAGGGAAAACTATGCCTTTTTCTAAAGCTCTTTGGTAAACGCTTGCGTAGCCCCACAGACCTGGGGGCTGCGGGCTTTCCTGCTGCCTTCAGCCTCGACACCACCATTTCACCCTGGGCGCTAGGCCAGGCACAAAAATGGCCATACGGCTGGAGATGGGTCCCCCGCCCAAAGAGCCAGCAGGGAAAACTATGCCTTCTTCTAAAGCTCTTTGGGAACCGCTTGCGTAGCGCCACAGACCTGGGGGCTGCGGGCTTTCCTGCTGCCTTCAGCCTCAAAGCCACCCTTTCCCACTTGGCGCCGCGCCAGGCACAAAAATGGCCATACGGCTGGAGATGGGTCCCCCGCCCAAAGAGCCAGCAGGGAAAACTATGCCTTGTTCTAAAGCTCTTTGGGAACCGCTTGCGTAGCCCCACAGACCTGGGGGCTGCAGGCTTTGCTGCTGCCTTCAGCCTCAAAGCCACCCTTTCCCACTTGGCGCCGCGCCAGGCACAAAAATGGCCATACGGCTGGAGATGGGTCCCCCGCCCAAAGAGCCAGCAGGGAAAACTATGCCTTGTTCTAAAACTCTTTGGGAACCGCTTGCGTAGCCCCACAGACCTGGGGGCTGCGGGCTTTGCTGCTGCCTTCAGCCTCGACACAACCCTTTCCCACTAGGAGCCGCGCCAGGCACAAAAATGGCCATATGGCTGGAGATGGGTCCCCTGCCCAAAGAGCCAGCAGGGAAAACTATGCCTTGTTCTAAAGCTCTTTGGGAACCGCTTGCGTAGCCCCACAGACCTGGGGGCTGCGGGCTTTCCTGCTGCCTTCAGCCTCGAAAAACACCATTTCCCTCTGGGCACTGGGCCAGGCACAAAAATGGCCATACGGCTGGAGATGGGTGCCACGCCCAAAGAGCCAGCAGGGAAAACTATGCCTTGTTCTAAAGCTCTTTGGGAACCGCTTGCGTAGCCCCACAGACCTGGGGGCTGCGGGCTTTCCTGCTGCCTTCAGCCTCAAAACCACCCTTTCCCACTTGGCGAAGCGCAAGGCACAAAAATGGCCATACGGCTGGAGGTGGGTCCCACGCCCAAAGAGCCAGCAGGGAAAATTATGCCTTGTTCTAAAGCTCTTTGGGAACCTCTTGTGTAGCCCCACAGACCTGGGGGCTACGGGCTTTCCTGCTGCCTTCAGCCTCAAAACCACCCTTTCCCACTTGGCGAAGCGCAAGGCACAAAAATGGCCATACGGCTGGAGGTGGGTCCCACGCCCAAAGAGCCAGCAGGGAAAATTATGCCTTGTTCTAAAGCTCTTTGGGAACCGCTTGCGTAGCCCCACAGACCTGGGGGCTGCAGGCTTTGCTGCTGCCTTCAGCCTCAAAGCCACCCTTTCCCACTTGGCGCCGCGCCAGGCACTAAAATGGCCATACGGCTGGAGATGGATCCGACGCCCTAAGAGCCAGCGGGGAAAACTATGCCTTGTTCTAAAGCTCTTTGGGAACTGCTTGCGTAGCCCCACAGACCTGGGGGCTGCGGGCTTTCCTGCTGCCTTCAGCCTCAAAACCACCCTTTCCCACTTGGCGCCACGCCAGGCACAAAAATGGCCATACGGCTGGAGATGGGTCCCCCGCCCAAAGAGCCAGCAGGGAAAACTATGCCTTGTTCTAAAGCTCTTTGGGAACCGCTTGCGTAGCCCCACAGACCTGGGGGCTGCGGGCTTTCCTGCTGCCTTCACCCTCGAAAACCACCATTTCCCTCTGGGCACTGGGCCAGGCACAAAAATGGCCATACGGCTGGAGATGGGTCCCCCGCCCAAAGAGCCAGCAGGGAAAACTATGCCTTGTTCTAAAGCTCTTTGGGAACCGCTTGCGTAGCCCCACAGACCTTGGGGCTGCAGGCTTTGCTGCTGCCTTCAGCCTCAAAGCCACCCTTTCCCACTTGGCGCCGCACCAGGCACTAAAATGGCCATACGGCTGGAGATGGGTCCCCCGCCCAAAGAGCCAGCAGGGAAAACTATGCCTTGTTCTAAAGCTCTTTGGGAACCGCTTGCGTAGCCCCACAGAGATGGGAGCTGCAGGCTTTCCTGCTGCCTTCAGCCTCGACACAACCCTTTCCCACTTGGCGCGGCGCCAGGCACAAAAATGGCCATACGGCTGGAGATGGGTCCCCTGCCCAAGGAGCCAGCAGGGAAAACTATGCCTTGTTCTAAAGCTCTTTGGGAACCGCTTGCATAGCCCCACAGACCTGGGGGCTGCGGGCTTTCCTGCTGCCTTCAGCCTCGACACCACCCTTTCCCACTTGGCGCCGCGCCAGGCACAAAAATGGCCATACGGCTGGAGATGGGTCCCCTGCCCGAAGAGCCAGCAGGGAAAATTATGCCTTGTTCTAAAGCTTTTTGGGAACCGCTTGCGTAGCGCCACAGACCTGGGGGCTACGGGCTTTCCTGCTGCCTTCAGCCTCAAAACCACCCTTTCCCACTCGGCGCCGCGCCAGGCACAAAAATGCCCTATGGCTGGAGATGGGTCCCCCGCCCAAAGAGCCAGCAGGGAAAACTATGCCTTTTTCTAAAGCTCTTTCGGAAACGCTTGCGTAGCCCCACAGACCTGGGGGCTGCGGGCTTTCCTGCTGCCTTCAGCCTCAAAACCACCCTTTCCCACTGGGCTCCACGCCAGGCACAAAAATGGCCATATGGCTGGAGATGGGTCCCCCGCCCAAAGAGCCAGCAGGGAAAACTATGCCTTCTTCTAAAGCTCTTTGGGAACCGCTTGCGTAGCCCCACAGACCTGGGGGCTGCGGGCTTTCCTGCTGCCTTCAGCCTCAAAGCCACCCTTTCCCACTTGGCGCCGCGCCAGGCACAAAAATGGCCATACGGCTGGAGATGGGTCCCCCGCCCAAAGAGCCAGCAGGGAAAACTATGCCTTGTTCTAAAGCTCTTTGGGAACCGCTTGCATAGCCCCACAGACCTGGGGGCTGCGGGCTTTGCTGCTGCCTTCAGCCTCAAAACCACCCTTTCCCACTAGGAGCCGCGCCAGGCACAAAAATGGCCATATGGCTGGAGATGGGTCCCCTGCCCAAAGAGCCAGCAGGGAAAACTATGCCTTGTTCTAAAGCTCTTTGGGAACCGCTTGCGTAGCGCCACAGACGTGGGGGCTGCGGGCTTTCCTGCTGCCTTCAGCCTCAAAACCACCCTTTCCCACTTGGCGAAGCGCAAGGCACAAAAATGGCCATACGGCTGGAGGTGGGTCCCACGCCCAAAGAGCCAGCAGGGAAAACTATGCCTTGTTCTAAAGCTCTTTGGGAACCGCTTGCGTAGCCCCACAGACCTGGGGGCTGCGGGCTTTCCTGCTGCCTTCAGCCTCGAAAACCACCATTTCCCTCTGGGCACTGGGCCAGGCACAAAAATGGCCATACGGCTGGAGATGGGTCCCCCGCCCAAAGAGCCAGCAGGGAAAACTATGCCTTGTTCTAAAGCTCTTTGGGAACCGCTTGCGTAGCCCCACAGACCTGGGGCCTGCGGGCTTTCCTGCTGCCTTCAGCCTCGACACCACCCTTTCCCACTTGGCGCGGCGCCAGGCACAAAAATGGCCATACGGCTGGAGATGGGTCCCCTACCCAAGGAGCCAGGAGGGAAAACTATGCCTTGTTCTAAAGCTCTTTGGGAACCGCTTGCGTAGCCCCACAGACCTGGGGGCTGCAGGCTTTCCTGCTGCCTTCAGCCTCGACACCACCCTTTCCCACTTGGCGCCGCGCCAGGCACAAAAATGGCTATATGGCTGGAGATGAATCCCCCGCCCAAAGAGCCAGCAGGGAAAATTATGCCTTGTTCTAAAGCTCTTTGGGAACCGCTTGCGTAGCGCCACAGACCTGGGGGCTGCGGGCTTTCCTGCTGCCTTCAGCCTCGACAACACCCTTTCCCACTTGGCGCCGCGCCAGGCACAAAAATGGCCATACGGCTGGAGATGGGTGCCACGCCCAAAGAGCCAGCAGGGAAAACTATGCCTTGTTCTAAAGCTCTTTGGGAACCGCTTGCGTAGCCCCACAGACCTGGGGGCTGCAGGCTTTGCTGCTGCCTTCAGCCTCGACACCACCCTTTCCCACTTGGCGCCGCGCCAGGCACAAAAATGGCCATATGGCTGGAGATGGGTCCCCTGCCCAAAGAGCCAGCAGGGAAAACTATGCCTTGTTCTAAAGCTCTTTGGGAACCGCTTGCGTAGCGCCACAGACGTGGGGGCTGCGGGCTTTCCTGCTGCCTTCACCCTCAAAACCACCCTTTCCCACTTGGCGAAGCGCAAGGCACAAAAATGGCCATACGGCTGGAGGTGGGTCCCACGCCCAAAGAGCCAGCAGGGAAAACTATGCCTTGTTCTAAAGCTCTTTGGGAACCGCTTGCGTAGCCCCACAGGCCTGGGGGCTGCAGGCTTTCCTGCTGCCTTCAGCCTCGAAAACCACCATTTCCCTCTGGGCACTGGGCCAGGCACAAAAATGGCCATACGGCTGGAGATGGGTCCCCCGCCCAAAGAGCCAGCAGGGAAAACTATGCCTTGTTCTAAAGCTCTTTGGGAACCCCTTGCGTAGCCCCACAGACCTGGGGGCTGCAGGCTTTCCTGCTGCCTTCAGCCTCGACACCACCCTTTCCCACTTGGCGCCGCGCCAGGCACTAAAATGGCCATACGGCTGGAGATGGATCCGACGCCCTAAGAGCCAGCGGGGAAAACTATGCCTTGTTCAAAAGCTCTTTGGGAACTGCTTGCGTAGCCCCACAGACCTGGGGGCTGCGGGCTTTCCTGCTGCCTTCAGCCTCGACACCACCCTTTCCCACTTGGCGCCACGCCAGGCACAAAAATGGCCATACGGCTGGAGATGGGTGCGACGCCCAAAGAGCCAGCAGGGAAAACTATGCCTTGTTCTAAAGCTCTTTGGGAACCGCTTGCGTAGCCCCACAGACCTGGGGGCTGCGGGCTTTCCTGCTGCCTTCAGCCTCGAAAACCACCATTTGCCTCTGGGCACTGGGCCAGGCACAAAAATGGCCATACGGCTGGAGATGGGTGCCACGCCCAAAGAGCCAGCAGGGAAAACTATGCCTTGTTCTAAAGCTCTTTGGGAACCGCTTGCGTAGCGCCACAGACCTGGGGGCTGCGGGCTTTCCTGCTGCCTTCAGCCTCAAAACCACCCTTTCCCACTTGGCGAAGCGCAAGGCACAAAAATGGCCATACGGCTGGAGGTGGGTCCCACGCCCAAAGAGCCAGCAGGGAAAATTATGCCTTGTTCTAAAGCTCTTTGGGAACCCCTTGTGTAGCCCCACAGACCTGGGGGCTACGGGCTTTCCTGCTGCCTTCAGCCTCAAAAACACCCTTTCCCACTTGGCACCGCGCCAGGCACAAAAATGGCCATACGGCTGGAGATGGGTCCCCCGCCCAAAGAGCCAGCAGGGAAAACTATGCCTTGTTCTAAAGCTCTTTGGGAACCGCTTGCGTAGCCCCACAGACCTGGGGGCTGCAGGCTTTGCTGCTGCCTTCAGCCTCAAAGCCACCCTTTCCCACTTGGCGCCGCGCCAGGCACTAAAATGGCCATACGGCTGGAGATGGGTGCCACGCCCAAAGAGCCAGCAGGGAAAACTATGCCTTGTTCTAAAGCTCTTTGGGAACCGCTTGCGTAGCCCCACAGACCTGGGGGCTGCAGGCTTTGCTGCTGCCTTCAGCCTCGACACCACCCTTTCCCACTTGGCGCCGCGCCAGGCACAAAAATGGCCATATGGCTGGAGATGGGTCCCCTGCCCAAAGAGCCAGCAGGGAAAACTATGCCTTGTTCTAAAGCTCTTTGGGAACCGCTTGCGTAGCCCCACAGACGTGGGGGCTGCGGGCTTTCCTGCTGCCTTCAGCCTCAAAACCACCCTTTCCCACTTGGCGAAGCGCAAGGCACAAAAATGGCCATACGGCTGGAGGTGGGTGCCACGCCCAAAGAGCCAGCAGGGAAAACTATGCCTTGTTCTAAAGCTCTTTGGGAACCGCTTGCGTAGCCCCACAGGCCTGGGGGCTGCAGGCTTTCCTGCTGCCTTCAGCCTCGAAAACCACCATTTCCCTCTGGGCACTGGGCCAGGCACAAAAATGGCCATACGGCTGGAGATGGGTCCCCCGCCCAAAGAGCCAGCAGGGAAAACTATGCCTTCTTCTAAAGCTCTTTGGGAACCCCTTGCGTAGCCCCACAGACCTGGGAGCTGCGGGCTTTCCTGCTGCCTTCAGCCTCGACACCACCCTTTCCCACTTGGCACGGCGCCAGGCACAAAAATGGCCATACGGCTGGAGATGGGTCCCCTGCCCAAGTAGCCAGCAGGGAAAACTATGCCTTGTTCTAAAGCTCTTTGGGAACCGCTTGCGTAGCGCCACAGACCTGGGGGCTGCGGGCTTTCCTGCTGCCTTCAGCCTCAAAACCACCCTTTCCCACTTGGCGAAGCGCAAGGCACAAAAATGGCCATACAGCTGGAGATGGGTCCCCTGCCCAAAGAGCCAGCAGGGAAAACTATGCCTTGTTCTAAAGCTCTTTGGGAACCGCTTGCGTTGCCCCACAGACCTGGGGACTGCGGGCTTTCCTGCTACCTTCAGCCTCAAAACCACCCTTTCCCACTTGGCGCGGCGCCAGGCACAAAAATGGCCATATGGCTGGAGATGGGTCCCCTGCCCAAAGAGCCAGCAGGGAAAACTATGCCTTGTTCTAAAGCTCTTTGGGAACCGCTTGCGTAGCCCCACAGACCTGGGAGCTGCAGGCTTTCCTGCTGCCTTCAGCCTCGACACAACCCTTTCCCACTTGGCGCGGCGCCAGGCACAAAAATGGCCATACGGCTGGAGATGGGTCCCCTGCCCAAGGAGCCAGCAGGGAAAACTATGCCTTGTTCTAAAGCTCTTTGGGAACCGCTTGCATAGCCCCACAGACCTGGGGGCTACGGGCTTTCCTGCTGCCTTCAGCCTCAAAACCACCCTTTCCCACTCGGCGCCGCGCCAGGCACAAAAATGCCCTATGGCTGGAGATGGGTCCCCCGCCCAAAGAGCCAGCAGGGAAAACTATGCCTTTTTCTAAAGCTCTTTGGGAAACGCTTGCGTAGCGCCACAGACCTGGGGGCTACGGGCTTTCCTGCTGCCTTCAGCCTCAAAACCACCCTTTCCCACTGGGCTCCACGCCAGGCACAAAAATGGCCATATGGCTGGAGATGGGTCCCCCGCCCAAAGAGCCAGCAGGGAAAACTATGCCTTCTTCTAAAGCTCTTTGGGAACCGCTTGCGTAGCGCCACAGACCTGGGGGCTGCGGGCTTTCCTGCTGCCTTCAGCCTCAAAGCCACCCTTTCCCACTTGGCGCCGCGCCAGGCACAAAAATGGCCATACGGCTGGAGATGGGTCCCCCGCCCAAAGAGCCAGCAGGGAAAACTATGCCTTGTTCTAAAACTCTTTGGGAACCGCTTGCGTAGCCCCACAGACCTGGGGGCTGCGGGCTTTGCTGCTGCCTTCAGCCTCGACACAACCCTTTCCCACTAGGAGCCGCGCCAGGCACAAAAATGGCCATATGGCTGGAGATGGGTCCCCTGCCCAAAGAGCCAGCAGGGAAAACTATGCCTTGTTCTAAAGCTCTTTGGGAACCGCTTGCGTAGCCCCACAGACCTGGGGGCTGCGGGCTTTCCTGCTGCCTTCAGCCTCGAAAAACACCATTTCCCTCTGGGCACTGGGCCAGGCACAAAAATGGCCATACGGCTGGAGATGGGTGCCACGCCCAAAGAGCCAGCAGGGAAAACTATGCCTTGTTCTAAAGCTCTTTGGGAACCGCTTGCGTAGCCCCACAGACCTGGGGGCTGCGGGCTTTCCTGCTGCCTTCAGCCTCAAAACCACCCTTTCCCACTTGGCGAAGCGCAAGGCACAAAAATGGCCATACGGCTGGAGGTGGGTCCCACGCCCAAAGAGCCAGCAGGGAAAATTATGCCTTGTTCTAAAGCTCTTTGGGAACCTCTTGTGTAGCCCCACAGACCTGGGGGCTACGGGCTTTCCTGCTGCCTTCAGCCTCAAAACCACCCTTTCCCACTTGGCGAAGCGCAAGGCACAAAAATGGCCATAAGGCTGGAGGTGGGTCCCACGCCCAAAGAGCCAGCAGGGAAAATTATGCCTTGTTCTAAAGCTCTTTGGGAACCGCTTGCGTAGCCCCACAGACCTGGGGGCTGCAGGCTTTGCTGCTGCCTTCAGCCTCAAAGCCACCCTTTCCCACTTGGCGCCGCGCCAGGCACTAAAATGGCCATACGGCTGGAGATGGATCCGACGCCCTAAGAGCCAGCGGGGAAAACTATGCCTTGTTCTAAAGCTCTTTGGGAACTGCTTGCGTAGCCCCACAGACCTGGGGGCTGCGGGCTTTCCTGCTGCCTTCAGCCTCGACACTACCCTTTCCCACTTGGCGCCACGCCAGGCACAAAAATGGCCATACGGCTGGAGATGGGTCCCCCGCCCAAAGAGCCAGCAGGGAAAACTATGCCTTGTTCTAAAGCTCTTTGGGAACCGCTTGCGTAGCCCCACAGACCTGGGGGCTGCGGGCTTTCCTGCTGCCTTCAGCCTCGAAAACCACCATTTCCCTCTGGGCACTGGGCCAGGCACAAAAATGGCCATACGGCTGGAGATGGGTCCCCCGCCCAAAGAGCCAGCAGGGAAAACTATGCCTTGTTCTAAAGCTCTTTGGGAACCGCTTGCGTAGCCCCACAGACCTTGGGGCTGCAGGCTTTGCTGCTGCCTTCAGCCTCAAAGCCACCCTTTCCCACTTGGCGCCGCGCCAGGCACTAAAATGGCCATACGGCTGGAGATGGGTCCCCCGCCCAAAGAGCCAGCAGGGAAAACTATGCCTTGTTCTAAAGCTCTTTGGGAACCGCTTGCGTAGCCCCACAGAGATGGGAGCTGCAGGCTTTCCTGCTGCCTTCAGCCTCGACACAACCCTTTCCCACTTGGCGCGGCGCCAGGCACAAAAATGGCCATACGGCTGGAGATGGGTCCCCTGCCCAAGGAGCCAGCAGGGAAAACTATGCCTTGTTCTAAAGCTCTTTGGGAACCGCTTGCATAGCCCCACAGACCTGGGGGCTGCGGGCTTTCCTGCTGCCTTCAGCCTCGACACCACCCTTTCCCACTTGGCGCCGCGCCAGGCACAAAAATGGCCATACGGCTGGAGATGGGTCCCCTGCCCGAAGAGCCAGCAGGGAAAATTATGCCTTGTTCTAAAGCTTTTTGGGAACCGCTTGCATAGCGCCACAGACCTGGGGGCTACGGGCTTTCCTGCTGCCTTCAGCCTCAAAACCACCCTTTCCCACTCGGCGCCGCGCCAGGCACAAAAATGCCCTATGGCTGGAGATGGGTCCCCCGCCCAAAGAGCCAGCAGGGAAAACTATGCCTTTTTCTAAAGCTCTTTGGGAAACGCTTGCGTAGCCCCACAGACCTGGGGGCTGCGGGCTTTCCTGCTGCCTTCAGCCTCGACACCACCATTTCCCTCTGGGCGCTAGGCCAGGCACAAAAATGGCCATACGGCTGGAGATGGGTCCCCCGCCCAAAGAGCCAGCAGGGAAAACTATGCCTTCTTCTAAAGCTCTTTGGGAACCGCTTGCGTAGCGCCACAGACCTGGGGGCTGCGGGCTTTCCTGCTGCCTTCAGCCTCAAAGCCACCCTTTCCCACTTGGCGCCGCGCCAGGCACAAAAATGGCCATACGGCTGGAGATGGGTCCCCCGCCCAAAGAGCCAGCAGGGAAAACTATGCCTTGTTCTAAAGCTCTTTGGGAACCGCTTGCGTAGCCCCACAGACCTGGGGGCTGCAGGCTTTGCTGCTGCCTTCAGCCTCAAAGCCACCCTTTCCCACTTGGCGCCGCGCCAGGCACTAAAATGGCCATACGGCTGGAGATGGATCCGACGCCCTAAGAGCCAGCGGGGAAAACTATGCTTTGTTCTAAAGCTCTTTGGGAACTGCTTGCGTAGCCCCACAGACCTGGGGGCTGCGGGCTTTCCTGCTGCCTTCAGCCTCAAAACCACCCTTTCCCACTTGGCGCCACGCCAGGCACAAAAATGGCCATACGGCTGGAGATGGGTCCCCCGCCCAAAGAGCCAGCAGGGAAAACTATGCCTTGTTCTAAAGCTCTTTGGGAACCGCTTGCGTAGCCCCACAGACCTGGGGGCTGCGGGCTTTCCTGCTGCCTTCAGCCTCGAAAACCACCATTTCCCTCTGGGCACTGGGCCAGGCACAAAAATGGCCATACGGCTGGAGATGGGTCCCCCGCCCAAAGAGCCAGCAGGGAAAACTATGCCTTGTTCTAAAGCTTTTTGGAAACCGCTTGCGTAGCCCCACAGACCTGGGGGCTGCAGGCTTTGCTGCTGCCTTCAGCCTCGACACAACCCTTTCCCACTTGGCGCCGCGCCAGGCACTAAAATGGCCATACGGCTGGAGATGGGTCCCCCGCCCAAAGAGCCAGCAGGGAAAACTATACCTTGTTCTAAAGCTCTTTGGGAACCGCTTGCGTAGCCCCACAGAGATGGGAGCTGCAGGCTTTCCTGCTGCCTTCAACCTCGACACAACCCTTTCCCACTTGGCGCGGCGCCAGGCACAAAAATGGCCATACGGCTGGAGATGGGTCCCCTGCCCAAGGAGCCAGCAGGGAAAACTATGCCTTGTTCTAAAGCTCTTTGGGAACCGCTTGCATAGCCCCACAGACCTGGGGGCTGCGGGCTTTCCTGCAGCCTTCAGCCTCGACACCACCCTTTCCCACTTGGCGCCGCGCCAGGCACAAAAATGGCCATACGGCTGGAGATGGGTCCCCTGCCCGAAGAGCCAGCAGGGAAAATTATGCCTTGTTCTAAAGCTTTTTGGAAACCGCTTGCGTAGCCCCACAGACCTGGGGGCTACGGGCTTTCCTGCTGCCTTCAGCCTCAAAACCACCCTTTCCCACTCGGCGCCGCGCCAGGCACAAAAATGCCCTATGGCTGGAGATGGGTCCCCCGCCCAAAGAGCCAGCAGGGAAAACTATGCCTTTTTCTAAAGCTCTTTGGGAAACGCTTGCGTAGCCCCACAGACCTGGTGGCTGCGGGCTTTCCTGCTGCCTTCAGCCTCGACACCACCATTTCCCTCTGGGCGCTAGGCCAGGCACAAAAATGGCCATACGGCTGGAGATGGGTCCCCCGCCCAAAGAGCCAGCAGGGAAAACTATGCCTTCTTCTAAAGCTCTTTGGGAACCGCTTGCGTAGCCCCACAGACCTGGGAGCTGCGGGCTTTCCTGCTGCCTTCAGCCTCAAAGCCACCCTTTCCCACTTGGCGCCGCGCCAGGCACAAAAATGGCCATACGGCTGGAGATGGGTCCCCCGCCCAAAGAGCCAGCAGGGAAAACTATGCCTTGTTCTAAAGCTCTTTGGGAACCGCTTGCGTAGCCCCACAGACCTGGGGGCTGCGGGCTTTCCTGCTGCCTTCAGCCTCGAAAACCACCATTTCCCTCTGGGCACTGGGCCAGGCACAAAAATGGCCATACGGCTGGAGATGGGTCCCCCGCCCAAAGAGCCAGCAGGGAAAACTATGCCTTCTTCTAAAGCTCTTTGGGAACCCCTTGCGTAGCCCCACAGACCTGGGGCCTGCGGGCTTTCCTGCTGCCTTCAGCCTCAAAACCACCCTTTCCCACTTGGCGCGGCGCCAGGCACAAAAATGGCCATACGGCTGGAGATGGGTCCCCTACCCAAGGAGCCAGCAGGGAAAACTATGCCTTGTTCTAAAGCTCTTTGGGAACCGCTTGCGTAGCCCCACAGACCTGGGGGCTGCAGGCTTTCCTGCTGCCTTCAGCCTCGACACCACCCTTTCCCACTTGGCGCCGCGCCAGGCACAAAAATGGCTATATGGCTGGAGATGAATCCCCCGCCCAAAGAGCCAGCAGGGAAAATTATGCCTTGTTCTAAAGCTCTTTGGGAACTGCTTGCGTATCCCCTCAGACATGGGGGCTACAGGCTTTCCTGCTGCCTTCAGCCTCGACAACACCCTTTCCCACTTGGCGCCGCGCCAGGCACAAAAATGGCCATACGGCTGGAGATGGGTCCCCCACCCAAAGAGCCAGCAGGGAAAACTATGCCTTGTTCTAAAGCTCTTTGGGAACCGCTTGCGTAGCCCCACAGACCTGGGGGCTGCAGGCTTTGCTGCTGCCTTCAGCCTCGACACCACCCTTTCCCACTTGGCGAAGCGCAAGGCACAAAAATGGCCATACGGCTGGAGGTGGGTCCCACGCCCAAAGAGCCAGCAGGGAAAACTATGCCTTGTTCTAAAGCTCTTTGGGAACCGCTTGCGTAGCCCCACAGGCCTGGGGGCTGCAGGCTTTCCTGCTGCCTTCAGCCTCGAAAACCACCATTTCCCTCTGGGCACTGGGCCAGGCACAAAAATGGCCATACGGCTGGAGATGGGTCCCCCGCCCAAAGAGCCAGCAGGGAAAACTATGCCTTCTTCTAAAGCTCTTTGGGAACCCCTTGCGTAGCCCCACAGACCTGGGAGCTGCGGGCTTTCCTGCTGCCTTCAGCCTCGACACCACCCTTTCCCACTTGGCACGGCGCCAGGCACAAAAATGGCCATACGGCTGGAGATGGGTCCCCTGCCCAAGGAGCCAGCAGGGAAAACTATGCCTTGTTCTAAAGCTCTTTGGGAACCGCTTGCGTAGCCCCACAGGCCTGGGGGCTGCAGGCTTTCCTGCTGCCTTCAGCCTCGACACCACCCTTTCCCACTTGGCGCCGTGCCAGGCACAAAAATGGCCATACGGCTGGAGATGGATCCGACGCCCTAAGAGCCAGCGGGGAAAACTATGCCTTGTTCTAAAGCTCTTTGGGAACTGCTTGCGTAGCCCCACAGACCTGGGGGCTGCGGGCTTTCCTGCTGCCTTCAGCCTCGACACCACCCTTTCCCACTTGGCGCCACGCCAGGCACAAAAATGGCCATACGGCTGGAGATGGGTCCCCCGCCCAAAGAGCCAGCAGGGAAAACTATGCCTTGTTCTAAACCTCTTTGGGAACCGCTTGTGTAGCCCCACAGACCTGGGGGCTGCGGGCTTTCCTGCTGCCTTCAGCCTCAAAACCACCCTTTCCCTCTGGGCACTGGGCCAGGCACAAAAATGGCCATATGTCTGGAGATGGGTGCGACGCCCAAATAGCCAGCAGGGAAAACTATGCCTTGTTCTAAAGCTCTTTGGGAACCGCTTGCGTAGCGCCACAGACCTGGGGGCTGCGGGCTTTCCTGCTGCCTTCAGCCTCAAAACCACCCTTTCCCACTTGGCGAAGCGCAAGGCACAAAAATGGCCATACAGCTGGAGATGGGTCCCCTGCCCAAAGAGCCAGCAGGGAAAACTATGCCTTGTTCTAAAGCTCTTTGGGAACCGCTTGCGTTGCCCCACAGACCTGGGGACTGCGGGCTTTCCTGCTACCTTCAGCCTCAAAACCACCCTTTCCCACTTGGCGCCGCGCCAGGCACAAAAATGGCCATATGGCTGGAGATGGGTCCCCTGCCCAAAGAGCCAGCAGGGAAAACTATGCCTTGTTCTAAAGCTCTTTGGGAACCGCTTGCGTAGCCCCACAGACCTGGGGGCTGCGGGCTTTCCTGCTGCCTTCAGCCTCGACACCACCCTTTCCCACTTGGCGCCGCGCCAGGCACAAAAATGGCCATATGTCTGGAGATGGGTCCCACGCCCAAAGAGCCAGCAGGGAAAACTATGCCTTGTTCTAAAGCTCTTTGGGAACCGCTTGCGTAGCCCCACAGACCTGGGAGCTGCAGGCTTTCCTGCTGCCTTCAGCCTCGACACAACCCTTTCCCACTTGGCGCGGCGCCAGGCACAAAAATGGCCATACGGCTGGAGATGGGTCCCCTGCCCAAGGAGCCAGCAGGGAAAATTATGCCTTGTTCTAAAGCTCTTTGGGAACCGCTTGCATAGCCCCACAGACCTGGGGGCTACGGGCTTTCCTGCTGCCTTCAGCCTCAAAACCACCCTTTCCCACTCGGCGCCGCGCCAGGCACAAAAATGCCCTATGGCTGGAGATGGGTCCCCCGCCCAAAGAGCCAGCAGGGAAAACTATGCCTTTTTCTAAAGCTCTTTGGGAAACGCTTGCGTAGCGCCACAGACCTGGGGGCTACGGGCTTTCCTGCTGCCTTCAGCCTCAAAACCACCCTTTCCCACTGGGCTCCACGCCAGGCACAAAAATGGCCATATGGCTGGAGATGGGTCCCCCGCCCAAAGAGCCAGCAGGGAAAACTATGCCTTCTTCTAAAGCTCTTTGGGAACCGCTTGCGTAGCCCCACAGACCTGGGGGCTGCGGGCTTTCCTGCTGCCTTCAGCCTCAAAGCCACCCTTTCCCACTTGGCGCCGCGCCAGGCACAAAAATGGCCATACGGCTGGAGATGGGTCCCCCGCCCAAAGAGCCAGCAGGGAAAACTATGCCTTGTTCTAAAGCTCTTTGGGAACCGCTTGCATAGCCCCACAGACCTGGGGGCTGCGGGCTTTGCTGCTGCCTTCAGCCTCAAAACCACCCTTTCCCACTAGGAGCCGCGTCAGGCACAAAAATGGCCATATGGCTGGAGATGGGTCCCCTGCCCAAAGAGCCAGCAGGGAAAACTATGCCTTGTTCTAAAGCTCTTTGGGAACCGCTTGCGTAGCGCCACAGACGTGGGGGCTGCGGGCTTTCCTGCTGCCTTCAGCCTCAAAACCACCCTTTCCCACTTGGCGAAGCGCAAGGCACAAAAATGGCCATACGGCTGGAGGTGGGTCCCACGCCCAAAGAGCCAGCAGGGAAAACTATGCCTTGTTCTAAAGCTCTTTGGGAACCGCTTGCGTAGCCCCACAGACCTGGGGGCTGCGGGCTTTCCTGCTGCCTTCAGCCTCGAAAACCACCATTTCCCTCTGGGCACTGGGCGAGGCACAAAAATGGCCATACGGCTGGAGATGGGTCCCCCGCCCAAAGAGCCAGCAGGGAAAACTATGCCTTGTTCTAAAGCTCTTTGGGAACCGCTTGCGTAGCCCCACAGACCTGGGGGCTGCAGGCTTTGCTGCTGCCTTCAGCCTCGACACCACCCTTTCCCACTTGGCGCGGCGCCAGGCACAAAAATGGCCATACGGCTGGAGATGGGTCCCCTTCCCAAGGAGCCAGCAGGGAAAACTATGCCTTGTTCTAAAGCTCTTTGGGAACCGCTTGCGTAGCCCCACAGACCTGGGGGCTGCAGGCTTTCCTGCTGCCTTCAGCCTCGACACCACCCTTTCCCACTTGGCGCCGCGCCAGGCACAAAAATGGCTATATGGCTGGAGATGAATCCCCCGCCCAAAGAGCCAGCAGGGAAAATTATGCCTTGTTCTAAAGCTCTTTGGGAACCGCTTGCGTAGCGCCACAGACCTGGGGGCTGCGGGCTTTCCTGCTGCCTTCAGCCTCGACAACACCCTTTCCCACTTGGCGCCGCGCCAGGCACAAAAATGGCCATACGGCTGGAGATGGGTGCCACGCCCAAAGAGCCAGCAGGGAAAACTATGCCTTGTTCTAAAGCTCTTTGGGAACCGCTTGCGTAGCCCCACAGACCTGGGGGCTGCAGGCTTTGCTGCTGCCTTCAGCCTCGACACCACCCTTTCCCACTTGGCGCCGCGCCAGGCACAAAAATGGCCATATGGCTGGAGATGGGTCCCCTGCCCAAAGAGCCAGCAGGGAAAACTATGCCTTGTTCTAAAGCTCTTTGGGAACCGCTTGCGTAGCCCCACAGGCCTGGGGGCTGCAGGCTTTCCTGCTGCCTTCAGCCTCGAAAACCACCATTTCCCTCTGGGCACTGGGCCAGGCACAAAAATGGCCATACGGCTGGAGATGGGTCCCCCGCCCAAAGAGCCAGCAGGGAAAACTATGCCTTGTTCTAAAGCTCTTTGGGAACCCCTTGCGTAGCCCCACAGACCTGGGGGCTGCAGGCTTTCCTGCTGCCTTCAGCCTCGACACCACCCTTTCCCACTTGGCGCCGCGCCAGGCACTAAAATGGCCATACGGCTGGAGATGGATCCGACGCCCTAAGAGCCAGCGGGGAAAACTATGCCTTGTTCAAAAGCTCTTTGGGAACTGCTTGCGTAGCCCCACAGACCTGGGGGCTGCGGGCTTTCCTGCTGCCTTCAGCCTCGACACCACCCTTTCCCACTTGGCGCGGCGCCAGGCACAAAAATGGCCATACGGCTGGAGATGGGTCCCCCGCCCAAAGAGCCAGCAGGGAAAACTATGCCTTGTTCTAAAGCTCTTTGGGAACCGCTTGCGTAGCCCCACAGACCTGGGGGCTGCGGGCTTTCCTGCTGCCTTCAGCCTCGAAAACCACCATTTCCCTCTGGGCACTGGGCCAGGCACAAAAATGGCCATACGGCTGGAGATGGGTGCCACGCCCAAAGAGCCAGCAGGGAAAACTATGCCTTGTTCTAAAGCTCTTTGGGAACCGCTTGCGTAGCCCCACAGACCTGGGGGCTGCGGGCTTTCCTGCTGCCTTCAGCCTCAAAACCACCCTTTCCCACTTGGCGAAGCGCAAGGCACAAAAATGGCCATACGGCTGGAGATGGGTCCCACGCCCAAAGAGCCAGCAGGGAAAACTATGCCTTGTTCTAAAGCTCTTTGGGAACCGCTTGCGTAGCCCCACAGACCTGGGGGCTGCAGGCTTTGCTGCTGCCTTCAGCCTCAAAGCCACCCTTTCCCACTTGGCGCCGCGCCAGGCACTAAAATGGCCATACGGCTGGAGATGGGTGCCACGCCCAAAGAGCCAGCAGGGAAAATTATGCCTTGTTCTAAAGCTCTTTGGGAACCGCTTGCGTAGCCCCACAGACCTGGGGGCTGCAGGCTTTGCTGCTGCCTTCAGCCTCGACACCACCCTTTCCCACTTGGCGCCGCGCCAGGCACAAAAATGGCCATATGGCTGGAGATGGGTCCCCTGCCCAAAGAGCCAGCAGGGAAAACTATGCCTTGTTCTAAAGCTCTTTGGGAACCGCTTGCGTAGCCCCACAGACCTGGGGGCTGCGGGCTTTCCTGCTGCCTTCAGCCTCAAAACCACCCTTTCCCACTTGGCGAAGCGCAAGGCACAAAAATGGCCATACGGCTGGAGGTGGGTCCCACGCCCAAAGAGCCAGCAGGGAAAACTATGCCTTGTTCTAAAGCTCTTTGGGAACCGCTTGCGTAGCCCCACAGGCCTGGGGGCTGCAGGCTTTCCTGCTGCCTTCAGCCTCGAAAACCACCATTTCCCTCTGGGCACTGGGCCAGGCACAAAAATGGCCATACGGCTGGAGATGGGTCCCCCGCCCAAAGAGCCAGCAGGGAAAACTATGCCTTGTTCTAAAGCTCTTTGGGAACCCCTTGCGTAGCCCCACAGACCTGGGGGCTGCAGGCTTTCCTGCTGCCTTCAGCCTCGACACCACCCTTTCCCACTTGGCACGGCGCCAGGCACAAAAATGGCCATACGGCTGGAGATGGGTCCCCTGCCCAAGGAGCCAGCAGGGAAAACTATGCCTTGTTCTAAAGCTCTTTGGGAACCGCTTGCGTAGCCCCACAGACCTGGGGGCTGCAGGCTTTGCTGCTGCCTTCAGCCTCGACACCACCCTTTCCCACTTGGCGCCACGCCAGGCACAAAAATGGCCATACGGCTGGAGATGGGTCCCCCGCCCAAAGAGCCAGCAGGGAAAACTATGCCTTGTTCTAAAGCTCTTTGGGAACCTCTTGCGTAGCCCCACAGACCTGGGGGCTGCGGGCTTTCCTGCTGCCTTCAGCCTCAAAACCACCCTTTCCCTCTGGGCACTGGGCCAGGCACAAAAATGGCCATATGTCTGGAGATGGGTGCGACGCCCAAAGAGCCAGCAGGGAAAACTATGCCTTGTTCTAAAGCTCTTTGGGAACCGCTTGCGTAGCGCCACAGACCTGGGGGCTGCGGGCTTTCCTGCTGCCTTCAGCCTCAAAACCACCCTTTCCCTCTTGGCGAAGCGCAAGGCACAAAAATGGCCATACGGCTGGAGATGGGTCCCCTGCCCAAAGAGCCAGCAGGGAAAACTATGCCTTGTTCTAAAGCTCTTTGGGAACCGCTTGCGTTGCCCCACAGACCTGGGGACTGCGGGCTTTCCTGCTACCTTCAGCCTCGAACACCACCATTTCCCTCTGGGCACTGGGCCAGGCACAAAAATGGCCATACGACTGGAGATGGGTCCCACGCCCTAAGAGCCAGCAGGGAAAACTATGCCTTGTTCTAAAGCTCTTTGGGAACCGTTGCGTAGCCCCACAGACCTGGGGGCTGCAGGCTTTGCTGCTGCCTTCAGCCTCAAAGCCACCCTTTCCCACTAGGAGCCGCGCCAGGCACTAAAATGGCCTATGGCTGGAGATGGGTCCCCCACCCAAAGAGCCAGCAGGGAAAACTATGCCTTGTTCTAAAGCTCTTTGGGAACTGCTTGCGTAGCCCCACAGACCTGGGGGCTGCGGGCTTTGCTGCTGCCTTCAGCCTCGACACCACCCTTTCCCACTTGGCGCCTCGCCAGGCACAAAAATGGCCATACGGCTGGAGATGTGTCCCCCGCCCAAAGAGCCAGCAGGGAAAACTATGCCTTGTTCTAAAGCTCTTTGGGAACCGTTGCGTAGCCCCACAGACCTGGGGGCTGCGGGCTTTCCTGCTGCCTTCAGCCTCGAAAACCACCATTTCCCTCTGGGCACTGGGCCAGGCACAAAAATGGCCATACGGCTGGAGATGGGTCCCCCGCCCAAAGAGCCAGCAGGGAAAACTATGCCTTGTTCTAAAGCTCTTTGGGAACCCCTTGTGTAGCCCCACAGACCTGGGGGCTACGGGCTTTCCTGCTGCTTTCAGCCTCAAAACCACCCTTTCCCACTTGGCACCGCGCCAGGCACAAAAATGGCCATACGGCTGGAGATGGGTCCCCCGCCCAAAGAGCCAGCAGGGAAAACTATGCCTTGTTCTAAAGCTCTTTGGGAACCGCTTGCGTAGCCCCACAGACCTGGGGGCTGCAGGCTTTGCTGCTGCCTTCAGCCTCAAAGCCACCCTTTCCCACTTGGCGCCGCGCCAGGCACTAAAATGGCCATACGGCTGGAGATGGATCCGACGCCCTAAGAGCCAGCGGGGAAAACTATGCCTTGTTCTAAAGCTCTTTGGGAACTGCTTGCGTAGACCCACAGACCTGGGGGCTGCGGGCTTTCCTGCTGCCTTCAGCCTCGACACCACCCTTTCCCACTTGGCGCCGCGCCAGGCACAAAAATGGCCATACGGCTGGAGATGGGTCCCCCGCCCAAAGAGCCAGCAGGGAAAACTATGCCTTGTTCTAAAGCTCTTTGGGAACCGCTTGCGTAGCCCCACAGACCTGGGGGCTGCGGGCTTTCCTGCTGCCTTCAGCCTCGAAAACCACCATTTCCCTCTGGGCACTGGGCCAGGCACAAAAATGGCCATACGGCTGGAGATGGGTCCCCCGCCCAAAGAGCCAGCAGGGAAAACTATGCCTTGTTCTAAAGCTCTTTGGGAACCGCTTGCGTAGCCCCACAGACCTGGGGGCTGCGGGCTTTCCTGCAGCCTTCAGCCTCGACACCACCCTTTCCCACTTGGCGCCGCGCCAGGCACAAAAATGGCCATACGGCTGGAGATGGGTCCCCCGCCCAAAGAGCCAGCAGGGAAAACTATGCCTTGTTCTAAAGCTCTTTGGGAACCGCTTGCGTAGCCCCACAGACCTGGGGGCTGCGGGCTTTCCTGCTGCCTTCAGCCTCGACACCACCCTTTCCCACTTGGCGCGGCGCCAGGCACAAAAATGGCCATACGGCTGGAGATGGGTCCCCCGCCCAAAGAGCCAGCAGGGAAAACTATGCCTTGTTCTAAAGCTCTTTGGGAACCGCTTGCGTAGCCCCACAGACCTGGGGGCTGCAGGCTTTCCTGCTGCCTTCAGCCTCGACACCACCCTTTCCCACTTGGCGCCGCGCCAGGCACGAAAATGGCTATATGGCTGGAGATGGGTCCCCCGCCCAAAGAGCCAGCAGGGAAAATTATGCCTTGTTCTAAAGCTCTTTGGGAACCGCTTGCGTAGCCCCACAGACCTGGGGGCTGCGGGCTTTCCTGCTGCCTTCAGCCTCGACAACACCCTTTCCCACTTGGCGCCGCGCCAGGCACAAAAATGGCCATACGGCTGGAGATGGGTGCCACGCCCAAAGAGCCAGCAGGGAAAACTATGCCTTCTTCTAAAGCTCTTTGGGAACCGCTTGCGTAGCCCCACAGACCTGGGGGCTGCAGGCTTTGCTGCTGCCTTCAGCCTCGACACCACCCTTTCCCACTTGGCGCCGCGCCAGGCACAAAAATGGCCATATGGCTGGAGATGGGTCCCCTGCCCAAAGAGCCAGCAGGGAAAACTATGCCTTGTTCTAAAGCTCTTTGGGAACCGCTTGCGTAGCCCCACAGACCTGGGGGCTGCGGGCTTTCCTGCTGCCTTCAGCCTCAAAACCACCCTTTCCACTTGGCGAAGCGCAAGGCACAAAAATGGCCATACGGCTGGAGGTGGGTCCCCCGCCCAAAGAGCCAGCAGGGAAAACTATGCCTTGTTCTAAAGCTCTTTGGGAACCCCTTGCGTAGACCCACAGACCTGGGGGCTGCAGGCTTTCCTGCTGCCTTCAGCCTCGACACCACCCTTTCCCACTTGGCGCCGCGCCAGGCACTAAAATGGCCATACGGCTGGAGATGGATCCGACGCCCTAAGAGCCAGCGGGGAAAACTATGCCTTGTTCAAAAGCTCTTTGGGAACCGCTTGCGTAGCCCCACAGACCTGGGGGCTGCGGGCTTTCCTGCTGCCTTCAGCCTCGACACCACCCTTTCCCACTTGGCGCCGCGCCAGGCACAAAAATGGCCATATGGCTGGAGATGGGTCCCCTGCCCAAAGAGCCAGCAGGGAAAACTATGCCTTGTTCTAAAGCTCTTTGGGAACCGCTTGCGTAGCCCCACAGACCTGGGGGCTGCGGGCTTTCCTGCTGCCTTCAGCCTCAAAACCACCCTTTCCACTTGGCGAAGCGCAAGGCACAAAAATGGCCATACGGCTGGAGGTGGGTCCCCCGCCCAAAGAGCCAGCAGGGAAAACTATGCCTTGTTCTAAAGCTCTTTGGGAACCCCTTGCGTAGACCCACAGACCTGGGGGCTGCAGGCTTTCCTGCTGCCTTCAGCCTCGACACCACCCTTTCCCACTTGGCGCCGCGCCAGGCACTAAAATGGCCATACGGCTGGAGATGGATCCGACGCCCTAAGAGCCAGCGGGGAAAACTATGCCTTGTTCAAAAGCTCTTTGGGAACTGCTTGCGTAGCGCCACAGACCTGGGGGCTGCGGGCTTTCCTGCTGCCTTCAGCCTCAAAACCACCCTTTCCCACTTGGCGAAGCGCAAGGCACAAAAATGGCCATACGGCTGGAGGTGGGTCCCACGCCCAAAGAGCCAGCAGGGAAAATTATGCCTTGTTCTAAAGCTCTTTGGGAACTGCTTGCGTAGCCCCACAGACCTGGGGGCTGCGGGCTTTCCTGCTGCCTTCAGCCTCGACACCACCCTTTCCCACTTGGCGCCGCGCCAGGCACAAAAATGGCCATACGGCTGGAGATGGGTCCCCCGCCCAAAGAGCCAGCAGGGAAAACTATGCCTTGTTCTAAACCTCTTTGGGAACCGCTTGCGTAGCCCCACAGACCTGGGGGCTGCGGGCTTTCCTGCTGCCTTCAGCCTCAAAACCACCCTTTCCCTCTGGGCACTGGGCCAGGCACAAAAATGGCCATATGTCTGGAGATGGGTGCGACGCCCAAAGAGCCAGCAGGGAAAACTATGCCTTGTTCTAAAGCTCTTTGGGAACCGCTTGCGTAGCGCCACAGACCTGGGGGCTGCGGGCTTTCCTGCTGCCTTCAGCCTCAAAACCACCCTTTCCCACTTGGCGAAGCGCAAGGCACAAAAATGGCCATACGGCTGGAGATGGGTCCCCTGCCCAAAGAGCCAGCAGGGAAAACTATGCCTTGTTCTAAAGCTCTTTGGGAACCGCTTGCGTTGCCCCACAGACCTGGGGACTGCGGGCTTTCCTGCTACCTTCAGCCTCAAAACCACCCTTTCCCACTTGGCGCCGCGCCAGGCACAAAAATGGCCATATGGCTGGAGATGGGTCCCCTGCCCAAAGAGCCAGCAGGGAAAACTATGCCTTGTTCTAAAGCTCTTTGGAAACCGCTTGTGTAGCGCCACAGACCTGGGGGCTGCGGGCTTTCCTGCTGCCTTCACCCTCAAAGCCACCCTTTCCCACTTGGCGAAGCGCAAGGCACTAAAATGGCCATATGGCTGGAGATGGGTCCCATTTCCTAAGAGCCAGCAGGGAAAACTATGCCTTGTTCTAAAGCTCTTTGGGAACCGTTGCATAGCCCCACAGACCTGGGGGCTGCGGGCTTTCCTGCTGCCTTCAGCCTCGAACACCACCATTTCCCTCTGGGCACTGGGCCAGGCACAAAAATGGCCATATGGCTGGAGATGGGTCCCACGCCCAAAGAGCCAGCAGGGAAAACTATGTCTTGTTCTAAAGCTCTTTGGGAACCGTTGCGTAGCCCCACAGACCTGGGGGCTGCAGGCTTTCCTGCTGCCTTCAGCCTCAAAGCCACCCTTTCCCACTACGAGCCGCGCCAGGCACTAAAATGGCCTATGGCTGGAGATGGGTCCCCCACCCAAAGAGCCAGCAGGGAAAACTATGCCTTGTTCTAAAGCTCTTTGGGAACTGCTTGCGTAGCCCCACAGACCTGGGGGCTGCGGGCTTTGCTGCTGCCTTCAGCCTCGACACCACCCTTTCCCACTTGGCGCCTCGCCAGGCACAAAAATGGCCATACGGCTGGAGATGGGTCCCCCGCCCAAAGAGCCAGCAGGGAAAACTATGCCTTGTTCTAAAGCTCTTTGGGAACCGTTGCGTAGCCCCACAGACCTGGGGGCTGCGGGCTTTCCTGCTACCTTCAGCCTCGAACACCACCATTTCCCTCTGGGCACTGGGCCAGGCACAAAAATGGCCATACGGCTGGAGATGGGTCCCACGCCCAAAGAGCCAGCAGGGAAAACTATGCCTTGTTCTAAAGCTCTTTGGGAACTTCTTGCGTAGCGCCACAGACCTGGGGGCTGCAGGCTTTGCTGCTGCCTTCAGCCTCGACACCACCCTTTCCCACTTGGCGCCTCGCCAGGCACAAAAATGGCCATACGGCTGGAGATGGGTCCCCCGCCCAAAGAGCCAGCAGGGAAAACTATGCCTTGTTCTAAAGCTCTTTGGGAACCGCTTGCGTAGCCCCACAGAGCTGGGAGCTGCAGGCTTTGCTGCTGCCTTCAGCCTCGACACAACCCTTTCCCACTTGGCGCGGCGCCAGGCACAAAAATGGCCATACGGCTGGAGATGGGTCCCCCCGCCCAAAGAGCCAGCAGGGAAAACTATGCCTTGTTCTAAAGCTCTTTGGGAACCGCTTGCGTAGCCCCACAGACCTGGGGGCTGCAGGCTTTGCTGCTGCCTTCAGCCTCGACACCACCCTTTCCCACTTGGCGCCGCGCCAGGCACAAAAATGGCCATACGGCTGGAGATGGGTCCCCCGCCCAAAGAGCCAGCAGGGAAAACTATGCCTTGTTCTAAAGCTCTTTGGGAACCGCTTGCGTAGCCCCACAGACCTGGGGGCTGCGGGCTTTCCTGCTGCCTTCAGCCTTGACACCACCCTTTCCCACTTGGCGCCGCGCCAGGCACAAAAATGGCCATACGGCTGGAGATCGGTCCCCTGCCCAAAGAGCCAGCAGGGAAAAATATGACTTGTTCTAAAGCTCTTTGGGAACCGCTTGCGTAGCGCCACAGACCTGGGGGCTGCGGGCTTTCCTGCTGCCTTCAGCCTCAAAACCACCCTTTCCCACTTGGCGAAGCGCAAGGCACAAAAATGGCCATATGGCTGGAGGTGGGTCCCCCGCCCAAAGAGCCAGCAGGGAAAACTGTGCCTTGTTCTAAAGCTCTTTGGGAACCGCTTGCGTAGCCCCACAGACCTGGGGGCTGCGGGCTTTCCTGCTGCCTTCAGCCTCGACACCACCCTTTCCCACTTGGCGCCGCGCCAGGCACAAAAATGGCCATACGGCTGGAGATGGGTCCCCCGCCCAAAGAGCCAGCAGGGAAAACTATGCCTTGTTCTAAAGCTCTTTGGGAACCGCTTGCATAGCCCCACAGACCTGGGGGCTGCGGGCTTTCCTGCTACCTTCAGCCTCGAACACAACCATTTCCCTCTGGGCACCGGGCCAGGCACAAAAATGGCCATACGGCTGGAGATGGGTCCCCCGCCCAAAGAGCCAGCAGGAAAAACTATGCCTTGTTCTAAAGCTCTTTGGGAAGCGCTTGCGTAGCCCCACAGACCTGGGGGCTGCGGGCTTTCCTGCTGCCTTCAGCCTCAAAGCCACCCTTTCCCACTTGGCGCCGAGCCAGGCACAAAAATGGCCATACGGCTGGAGATGGGTCCCCCGCCCAAAGAGACAGCAGGGAAAACTATGCCTTGTTCTAAAGCTCTTTGGGAACCGCTTGCGTAGCCCCACAGACCTGGGGGCTACGGGCTTTCCTGCTGCCTTCAGCCTCAAAAACACCCTTTCCCACTTGGCGCCGCGCCAGGCACTAAAATGCCCTATGGCTGGAGATGGGTCCCCCGCCCAAAGAGCCAGCAGGGAAAACTATGCCTTGTTCTAAAGCTCTTTGGGAAACGCTTGCGTAGCCCCACAGACCTGGGGGCTGCGGGCTTTCCTGCTGCCTTCAGCCTCGACACCACCCTTTCCCACTGGGCTCCACGCCAGGCACAAAAATGGCCATATGGCTGGAGATGGGTCCCCCGCCCAAAGAGCCAGCAGGGAAAACTATGCCTTGTTCTAAAGCTCTTTGGGAACCGCTTGCATAGCACCACAGACCTGGGGGCTGCAGGCTTTCCTGCTGCCTTCAGCCTCGAAAACCAGCATTTCCCTCTGGGCACCGGGCCAGGCACAAAAATGGCTATATGGCTGTAGATGGGTCCCCCGCCCAAGGAGGCAGCAGGGAAAACTATGCCTTGTTCTAAAGCTCTTTGGGAACCGCTTGCGTAGCCCCACAGACCTGGGGGCTGCGGGCTTTCCTGCTGCCTTCAGCCTCAAAGCCACCCTTTCCCACTTGGCGCCGCGCCAGGCACAAAAATGGCCATACGGCTGGAGGTGGGTCCCACGCCCAAAGAGACAGCAGGGAAAACTATGCCTTGTTCTAAAGCTCTTTGGGAACCGCTTGCGTAGCCCCACAGACCTGGGGGCTGCAGGCTTTGCTGCTGCCTTCAGCCTCAAAGCCACTATTTCCCACTTGGCGCCGCGCCAGGCACTAAAATGGCCTATGGCTGGAGATGGGTCCCCCGCCCAAAGAGCCAGCAGGGAAAACTATGCCTTGTTCTAAAGCTCTTTGGGAACCGCTTGCGTATCCCCTCAGACATGGGGGCTACAGGCTTTCCTGCTGCCTTCAGCCTCGACAACACCCTTTCCCACTTGGCGCCGCGCCAGGCACAAAAATGGCCATACGGCTGGAGATGGGTGCCACGCCCAAAGAGCCAGCAGGGAAAATTATGCCTTGTTCTAAAGCTCTTTGGGAACCGCTTGCGTAGCCCCACAGACCTGGGGGCTGCGGGCTTTCCTGCTGCCTTCAGCCTCGACACCACCCTTTCCCACTTGGCACGGCGCCAAGCACAAAAATGGCCATATGGCTGGAGATGGGTCCCCTGCCCAAAGAGCCAGCAGGGAAAACTATGCCTTGTTCTAAAGCTCTTTGGGAACCGCTTGCGTAGCCCCACAGACCTGGGGGCTGCAGGCTTTGCTGCTGCCTTCAGCCTCAAAGCCACCCTTTCCCACTTGGCGCCGCGCCAGGCACTAAAATGGCCATACGGCTGGAGATGGATCCGACGCCCTAAGAGCCAGCGGGGAAAACTATGCCTTGTTCTAAAGCTCTTTGGGAACTGCTTGCGTAGACCCACAGACCTGGGGGCTGCGGGCTTTCCTGCTGCCTTCAGCCTCGACACCACCCTTTCCCACTTGGCGCCGCGCCAGGCACAAAAATGGCCATACGGCTGGAGATGGGTCCCCCGCCCAAAGAGCCAGCAGGGAAAACTATGCCTTGTTCTAAAGCTCTTTGGGAACCGCTTGCGTAGCCCCACAGACCTGGGGGCTGCGGGCTTTCCTGCTGCCTTCAGCCTCGAAAACCACCATTTCCCTCTGGGCACTGGGCCAGGCACAAAAATGGCCATACGGCTGGAGATGGGTCCCCCGCCCAAAGAGCCAGCAGGGAAAACTATGCCTTGTTCTAAAGCTCTTTGGGAACCGCTTGCGTAGCCCCACAGACCTGGGGGCTGCGGGCTTTCCTGCAGCCTTCAGCCTCGACACCACCCTTTCCCACTTGGCGCCGCGCCAGGCACAAAAATGGCCATACGGCTGGAGATGGGTCCCCCGCCCAAAGAGCCAGCAGGGAAAACTATGCCTTGTTCTAAAGCTCTTTGGGAACCGCTTGCGTAGCCCCACAGAGCTGGGAGCTGCAGGCTTTCCTGCTGCCTTCAGCCTCGACACAACCCTTTCCCACTTGGCGCGGCGCCAGGCACAAAAATGGCCATACGGCTGGAGATGGGTCCCCTGCCCAAGGAGCCAGCAGGGAAAACTATGCCTTGTTCTAAAGCTCTTTGGGAACCGCTTGCATATCCCCACAGACCTGGGGGCTGCGGGCTTTCCTGCTGCCTTCAGCCTCGACACCACCCTTTCCCACTTGGCGCCGCGCCAGGCACAAAAATGGCCATACGGCTGGAGATGGGTCCCCTGCCCAAAGAGCCAGCAGGGAAAATTATGCCTTGTTCTAAAGCTCTTTGGGAACCGCTTGCGTAGCCCCACAGACGTGGGGGCTACGGGCTTTCCTGCTGCCTTCAGCCTCAAAACCACCCTTTCCCACTCAGCGCCGCGCCAGGCACAAAAATGCCCTATGGCTGGAGATGGGTCCCCTGCCCAAAGAGCCAGCAGGGAAAACTATGCCTTTTTCTAAAGCTCTTTGGGAAACGCTTGCGTAGCCCCACAGACCTGGGGGCTGCGGGCTTTCCTGCTGCCTTCAGCCTCGACACCACCATTTCCCTCTGGGCGCTAGGCCAGGCACAAAAATGGCCATACGGCTGGAGATGGGTCCCCTGCCCAAAGAGCCAGCAGGGAAAACTATGCCTTTTTCTAAAGCTCTTTGGGAACCGCTTGCGTAGCCCCACAGACCTGGGGGCTGCGGGCTTTCCTGCTGCCTTCAGCCTCAAAACCACCCTTTCCCACTGGGCTCCACGCCAGGCACAAAAATGCCCTATGGCTGGAGATGGGTCCCCCGCCCAAAGAGCCAGCAGGGAAAACTATGCCTTCTTCTAAAGCTCTTTGGGAACCGCTTGCGTAGCGCCACAGACCTGGGGGCTGCGGGCTTTCCTGCTGCCTTCAGCCTCAAAGCCACCCTTTCCCACTTGGCGCCGCGCCAGGCACAAAAATGGCCATACGGCTGGAGATGGGTCCCCCGCCCAAAGAGCCAGCAGGGAAAACTATGCCTTGTTCTAAAGCTCTTTGGGAACCGCTTGCGTAGCCCCACAGACCTGGGGGCTGCGGGCTTTGCTGCTGCCTTCAGCCTCAAAACCACCCTTTCCCACTAGGAGCCGCGCCAGGCACAATAATGACCATATGGCTGGAGATGGGTCCCCTGCCCAAAGAGCCAGCAGGGAAAACTATGCCTTGTTCTAAAGCTCTTTGGGAACCGCTTGCGTAGCGCCACAGACGTGGGGGCTGCGGGCTTTCCTGCTGCCTTCAGCCTCAAAACCACCCTTTCCCACTTGGCGAAGCGCAAGGCACAAAAATGGCCATACGGCTGGAGGTGGGTCCCACGCCCAAAGAGCCAGCAGGGAAAACTATGCCTTGTTCTAAAGCTCTTTGGGAACCGCTTGCGTAGCCCCACAGACCTGGGGGCTGCGGGCTTTCCTGCTGCCTTCAGCCTCGAAAACCACCATTTCCCTCTGGGCACTGGGCCAGGCACAAAAATGGCCATACGGCTGGAGATGGGTCCCCCGCCCAAAGAGCCAGCAGGGAAAACTATGCCTTGTTCTAAAGCTCTTTGGGAACCGCTTGCGTAGCCCCACAGACCTGGGGGCTGCGGGCTTTCCTGCTGCCTTCAGCCTCGACACCACCCTTTCCCACTTGGCGCGGCGCCAGGCACAAAAATGGCCATACGGCTGGAGATGGGTCCCCTACCCAAGGAGCCAGCAGGGAAAACTATGCCTTGTTCTAAAGCTCTTTGGGAACCGCTTGCGTAGCCCCACAGACCTGGGGGCTGCAGGCTTTCCTGCTGCCTTCAGCCTCGACACCACCCTTTCCCACTTGGCGCCGCGCCAGGCACAAAAATGGCTATATGGCTGGAGATGAATCCCCCGCCCAAAGAGCCAGCAGGGAAAATTATGCCTTGTTCTAAAGCTCTTTGGGAACCGCTTGCGTAGCCCCACAGACCTGGGGGCTGCGGGCTTTCCTGCTGCCTTCAGCCTCGACAACACCCTTTCCCACTTGGCGCCGCGCCAGGCACAAAAATGGCCATACGGCTGGAGATGGGTGCCACGCCCAAAGAGCCAGCAGGGAAAACTATGCCTTCTTCTAAAGCTCTTTGGGAACCGCTTGCGTAGCCCCACAGACCTGGGGGCTGCAGGCTTTGCTGCTGCCTTCAGCCTCGACACCACCCTTTCCCACTTGGCGCCGCGCCAGGCACAAAAATGGCCATATGGCTGGAGATGGGTCCCCTGCCCAAAGAGCCAGCAGGGAAAACTATGCCTTGTTCTAAAGCTCTTTGGGAACCGCTTGCGTAGCCCCACAGACCTGGGGGCTGCGGGCTTTCCTGCTGCCTTCAGCCTCAAAACCACCCTTTCCACTTGGCGAAGCGCAAGGCACAAAAATGGCCATACGGCTGGAGGTGGGTCCCCCGCCCAAAGAGCCAGCAGGGAAAACTATGCCTTGTTCTAAAGCTCTTTGGGAACCCCTTGCGTAGACCCACAGACCTGGGGGCTGCAGGCTTTCCTGCTGCCTTCAGCCTCGACACCACCCTTTCCCACTTGGCGCCGCGCCAGGCACTAAAATGGCCATACGGCTGGAGATGGATCCGACGCCCTAAGAGCCAGCGGGGAAAACTATGCCTTGTTCAAAAGCTCTTTGGGAACTGCTTGCGTAGCCCCACAGACCTGGGGGCTGCGGGCTTTCCTGCTGCCTTCAGCCTCGACACCACCCTTTCCCACTTGGCGCCACGCCAGGCACAAAAATGGCCATACGGCTGGAGATGGGTCCCCCGCCCAAAGAGCCAGCAGGGAAAACTATGCCTTGTTCTAAAGCTCTTTGGGAACCGCTTGCGTAGCCCCACAGACCTGGGGGCTGCGGGCTTTCCTGCTGCCTTCAGCCTCGAGAAACACCATTTCCCTCTGGGCACTGGGCCAGGCACAAAAATGGCCATACGGTTGGAGATGGGTGCCACGCCCAAAGAGCCAGCAGGGAAAACTATGCCTTGTTCTAAAGCTCTTTGGGAACCGCTTGCGTAGCCCCACAGACCTGGGGGCTGCGGGCTTTCCTGCTGCCTTCAGCCTCGAAAACCACCATTTCCCTCTGGGCACTGGGCCAGGCACAAAAATGGCCATACGGCTGGAGATGGGTCCCCCGCCCAAAGAGCCAGCAGGGAAAACTATGCCTTGTTCTAAAGCTCTTTGGGAACCGCTTGCGTAGCCCCACAGACCTGGGGGCTGCGGGCTTTCCTGCTGCCTTCAGCCTCGACACCACCCTTTCCCACTTGGCGCGGCGCCAGGCACAAAAATGGCCATACGGCTGGAGATGGGTCCCCTACCCAAGGAGCCAGCAGGGAAAACTATGCCTTGTTCTAAAGCTCTTTGGGAACCGCTTGCGTAGCCCCACAGACCTGGGGGCTGCAGGCTTTCCTGCTGCCTTCAGCCTCGACACCACCCTTTCCCACTTGGCGCCGCGCCAGGCACAAAAATGGCTATATGGCTGGAGATGAATCCCCCGCCCAAAGAGCCAGCAGGGAAAATTATGCCTTGTTCTAAAGCTCTTTGGGAACCGCTTGCGTAGCCCCACAGACCTGGGGGCTGCGGGCTTTCCTGCTGCCTTCAGCCTCGACAACACCCTTTCCCACTTGGCGCCGCGCCAGGCACAAAAATGGCCATACGGCTGGAGATGGGTGCCACGCCCAAAGAGCCAGCAGGGAAAACTATGCCTTCTTCTAAAGCTCTTTGGGAACCGCTTGCGTAGCCCCACAGACCTGGGGGCTGCAGGCTTTGCTGCTGCCTTCAGCCTCGACACCACCCTTTCCCACTTGGCGCCGCGCCAGGCACAAAAATGGCCATATGGCTGGAGATGGGTCCCCTGCCCAAAGAGCCAGCAGGGAAAACTATGCCTTGTTCTAAAGCTCTTTGGGAACCGCTTGCGTAGCCCCACAGACCTGGGGGCTGCGGGCTTTCCTGCTGCCTTCAGCCTCAAAACCACCCTTTCCACTTGGCGAAGCGCAAGGCACAAAAATGGCCATACGGCTGGAGGTGGGTCCCCCGCCCAAAGAGCCAGCAGGGAAAACTATGCCTTGTTCTAAAGCTCTTTGGGAACCCCTTGCGTAGACCCACAGACCTGGGGGCTGCAGGCTTTCCTGCTGCCTTCAGCCTCGACACCACCCTTTCCCACTTGGCGCCGCGCCAGGCACTAAAATGGCCATACGGCTGGAGATGGATCCGACGCCCTAAGAGCCAGCGGGGAAAACTATGCCTTGTTCAAAAGCTCTTTGGGAACTGCTTGCGTAGCCCCACAGACCTGGGGGCTGCGGGCTTTCCTGCTGCCTTCAGCCTCGACACCACCCTTTCCCACTTGGCGCCACGCCAGGCACAAAAATGGCCATACGGCTGGAGATGGGTCCCCCGCCCAAAGAGCCAGCAGGGAAAACTATGCCTTGTTCTAAAGCTCTTTGGGAACCGCTTGCGTAGCCCCACAGACCTGGGGGCTGCGGGCTTTCCTGCTGCCTTCAGCCTCGAGAAACACCATTTCCCTCTGGGCACTGGGCCAGGCACAAAAATGGCCATACGGTTGGAGATGGGTGCCACGCCCAAAGAGCCAGCAGGGAAAACTATGCCTTGTTCTAAAGCTCTTTGGGAACCGCTTGCGTAGCGCCACAGACCTGGGGGCTGCGGGCTTTCCTGCTGCCTTCAGCCTCAAAACCACCCTTTCCCACTTGGCGAAGCGCAAGGCACAAAAATGGCCATACGGCTGGAGGTGGGTCCCACGCCCAAAGAGCCAGCAGGGAAAATTATGCCTTGTTCTAAAGCTCTTTGGGAACTGCTTGCGTAGCCCCACAGACCTGGGGGCTGCGGGCTTTCCTGCTGCCTTCAGCCTCGACACCACCCTTTCCCACTTGGCGCCGCGCCAGGCACAAAAATGGCCATACGGCTGGAGATGGGTCCCCCGCCCAAAGAGCCAGCAGGGAAAACTATGCCTTGTTCTAAAGCTCTTTGGGAACCGCTTGCGTAGCCCCACAGACCTGGGGGCTGCGGGCTTTCCTGCTGCCTTCAGCCTCAAAACCACCCTTTCCCTCTGGGCACTGGGCCAGGCACAAAAATGGCCATATGTCTGGAGATGGGTGCGACGCCCAAAGAGCCAGCAGGGAAAACTATGCCTTGTTCTAAAGCTCTTTGGGAACCGCTTGCGTAGCGCCACAGACCTGGGGGCTGCGGGCTTTCCTGCTGCCTTCAGCCTCAAAACCACCCTTTCCCACTTGGCGAAGCGCAAGGCACAAAAATGGCCATACGGCTGGAGATGGGTCCCCTGCCCAAAGAGCCAGCAGGGAAAACTATGCCTTGTTCTAAAGCTCTTTGGGAACCGCTTGCGTTGCCCCACAGACCTGGGGACTGCGGGCTTTCCTGCTACCTTCAGCCTCAAAACCACCCTTTCCCACTTGGCGCCGCGCCAGGCACAAAAATGGCCATATGGCTGGAGATGGGTCCCCTGCCCAAAGAGCCAGCAGGGAAAACTATGCCTTGTTCTAAAGCTCTTTGGAAACCGCTTGTGTAGCGCCACAGACCTGGGGGCTGCGGGCTTTCCTGCTGCCTTCACCCTCAAAACCACCCTTTCCCACTTGGCGAAGCGCAAGGCACAAAAATGGCCATATGGCTGGAGATGGGTCCCATGTCCTAAGAGCCAGCAGGGAAAACTATGCCTTGTTCTAAAGCTCTTTGGGAACCGTTGCATAGCCCCACAGACCTGGGGGCTGCGGGCTTTCCTGCTGCCTTCAGCCTCGAACACCACCATTTCCCTCTGGGCACTGGGCCAGGCACAAAAATGGCCATATGGCTGGAGATGGGTCCCACGCCCAAAGAGCCAGCAGGGAAAACTATGCCTTGTTCTAAAGCTCTTTGGGAACCGTTGCGTAGCCCCACAGACCTGGGGGCTGCAGGCTTTCCTGCTGCCTTCAGCCTCAAAGCCACCCTTTCCCACTACGAGCCGCGCCAGGCACTAAAATGGCCTATGGCTGGAGATGGGTCCCCCACCCAAAGAGCCAGCAGGGAAAACTATGCCTTGTTCTAAAGCTCTTTGGGAACTGCTTGCGTAGCCCCACAGACCTGGGGGCTGCGGGCTTTGCTGCTGCCTTCAGCCTCGACACCACCCTTTCCCACTTGGCGCCTCGCCAGGCACAAAAATGGCCATACGGCTGGAGATGGGTCCCCCGCCCAAAGAGCCAGCAGGGAAAACTATGCCTTGTTCTAAAGCTCTTTGGGAACCGTTGCGTAGCCCCACAGACCTGGGGGCTGCGGGCTTTCCTGCTACCTTCAGCCTCGAACACCACCATTTCCCTCTGGGCACTGGGCCAGGCACAAAAATGGCCATACGGCTGGAGATGGGTCCCACGCCCAAAGAGCCAGCAGGGAAAACTATGCCTTGTTCTAAAGCTCTTTGGGAACTTCTTGCGTAGCCCCACAGACCTGGGGGCTGCAGGCTTTGCTGCTGCCTTCAGCCTCGACACCACCCTTTCCCACTTGGCGCCTCGCCAGGCACAAAAATGGCCATACGGCTGGAGATGGGTCCCCCGCCCAAAGAGCCAGCAGGGAAAACTATGCCTTGTTCTAAAGCTCTTTGGGAACCGCTTGCGTAGCCCCACAGAGCTGGGAGCTGCAGGCTTTGCTGCTGCCTTCAGCCTCGACACAACCCTTTCCCACTTGGCGCGGCGCCAGGCACAAAAATGGCCATACGGCTGGAGATGGGTCCCCCGCCCAAAGAGCCAGCAGGGAAAACTATGCCTTGTTCTAAAGCTCCTTGGGAACCGCTTGCGTAGCCCCACAGACCTGGGGGCTGCAGGCTTTGCTGCTGCCTTCAGCCTCGACACCACCCTTTCCCACTTGGCGCCGCGCCAGGCACAAAAATGGCCATACGGCTGGAGATGGGTCCCCCGCCCAAAGAGCCAGCAGGGAAAACTATGCCTTGTTCTAAAGCTCTTTGGGAACCGTTGCGTAGCCCCACAGACCTGGGGGCTGCGGGCTTTCCTGCTGCCTTCAGCCTCGACACCACCCTTTCCCACTTGGCGCCGCGCCAGGCACAAAAATGGCCATACGGCTGGAGATCGGTCCCCTGCCCAAAGAGCCAGCAGGGAAAAATATGACTTGTTCTAAAGCTCTTTGGGAACCGCTTGCGTAGCGCCACAGACCTGGGGGCTGCGGGCTTTCCTGCTGCCTTCAGCCTCAAAACCACCCTTTCCCACTTGGCGAAGCGCAAGGCACAAAAATGGCCATATGGCTGGAGGTGGGTCCCCCGCCCAAAGAGCCAGCAGGGAAAACTGTGCCTTGTTCTAAAGCTCTTTGGGAACCGCTTGCGTAGCCCCACAGACCTGGGGGCTGCGGGCTTTCCTGCTGCCTTCAGCCTCGACACCACCCTTTCCCACTTGGCGCCGCGCCAGGCACAAAAATGGCCATACGGCTGGAGATGGGTCCCCCGCCCAAAGAGCCAGCAGGAAAAACTATGCCTTGTTCTAAAGCTCTTTGGGAAGCGCTTGCGTAGCCCCACAGACCTGGGGGCTGCGGGCTTTCCTGCTGCCTTCAGCCTCAAAGCCACCCTTTCCCACTTGGCGCCGAGCCAGGCACTAAAATGGCCATACGGCTGGAGATGGGTCCCCCGCCCAAAGAGACAGCAGGGAAAACTATGCCTTGTTCTAAAGCTCTTTGGGAACCGCTTGCGTAGCCCCACAGACCTGGGGGCTACGGGCTTTCCTGCTGCCTTCAGCCTCAAAAACACCCTTTCCCACTTGGCGCCGCGCCAGGCACTAAAATGCCCTATGGCTGGAGATGGGTCCCCCGCCCAAAGAGCCAGCAGGGAAAACTATGCCTTGTTCTAAAGCTCTTTGGGAAACGCTTGCGTAGCCCCACAGACCTGGGGGCTGCGGGCTTTCCTGCTGCCTTCAGCCTCGACACCACCCTTTCCCACTGGGCTCCACGCCAGGCACAAAAATGGCCATATGGCTGGAGATGGGTCCCCCGCCCAAAGAGCCAGCAGGGAAAACTATGCCTTGTTCTAAAGCTCTTTGGGAACCGCTTGCATAGCACCACAGACCTGGGGGCTGCAGGCTTTCCTGCTGCCTTCAGCCTCGAAAACCAGCATTTCCCTCTGGGCACCGGGCCAGGCACAAAAATGGCTATATGGCTGTAGATGGGTCCCCCGCCCAAGGAGGCAGCAGGGAAAACTATGCCTTGTTCTAAAGCTCTTTGGGAACCGCTTGCGTAGCCCCACAGACCTGGGGGCTGCGGGCTTTCCTGCTGCCTTCAGCCTCAAAGCCACCCTTTCCCACTTGGCGCCGCGCCAGGCACAAAAATGGCCATACGGCTGGAGGTGGGTCCCACGCCCAAAGAGACAGCAGGGAAAACTATGCCTTGTTCTAAAGCTCTTTGGGAACCGCTTGCGTAGCCCCACAGACCTGGGGGCTGCAGGCTTTGCTGCTGCCTTCAGCCTCAAAGCCACTATTTCCCACTTGGCGCCGCGCCAGGCACTAAAATGGCCTATGGCTGGAGATGGGTCCCCCGCCCAAAGAGCCAGCAGGGAAAACTATGCCTTGTTCTAAAGCTCTTTGGGAACCGCTTGCGTATCCCCTCAGACATGGGGGCTACAGGCTTTCCTGCTGCCTTCAGCCTCGACAACACCCTTTCCCACTTGGCGCCGCGCCAGGCACAAAAATGGCCATACGGCTGGAGATGGGTGCCACGCCCAAAGAGCCAGCAGGGAAAATTATGCCTTGTTCTAAAGCTCTTTGGGAACCGCTTGCGTAGCCCCACAGACCTGGGGGCTGCGGGCTTTCCTGCTGCCTTCAGCCTCGACACCACCCTTTCCCACTTGGCACGGCGCCAGGCACAAAAATGGCCATACGGCTGGAGATGGGTCCCCTGCCCAAAGAGCCAGCAGGGAAAACTATGCCTTGTTCTAAAGCTCTTTGGGAACCGCTTGCGTAGCGCCACAGACGTGGGGGCTGCGGGCTTTCCTGCTGCCTTCACCCTCAAAACCACCCTTTCCCACTTGGCGAAGCGCAAGGCACAAAAATGGCCATACGGCTGGAGGTGGGTCCCACGCCCAAAGAGCCAGCAGGGAAAACTATGCCTTGTTCTAAAGCTCTTTGGGAACCGCTTGCGTAGCCCCACAGGCCTGGGGGCTGCAGGCTTTCCTGCTGCCTTCAGCCTCGAAAACCACCATTTCCCTCTGGGCACTGGGCCAGGCACAAAAATGGCCATACGGCTGGAGATGGGTCCCCCGCCCAAAGAGCCAGCAGGGAAAACTATGCCTTGTTCTAAAGCTCTTTGGGAAACGCTTGCGTAGCCCCACAGACCTGGGGGCTGCGGGCTTTCCTGCTGCCTTCAGCCTCGACACCACCCTTTCCCACTGGGCTCCACGCCAGGCACAAAAATGGCCATATGGCTGGAGATGGGTCCCCCGCCCAAAGAGCCAGCAGGGAAAACTATGCCTTGTTCTAAAGCTCTTTGGGAACCGCTTGCATAGCACCACAGACCTGGGGGCTGCAGGCTTTCCTGCTGCCTTCAGCCTCGAAAACCAGCATTTCCCTCTGGGCACCGGGCCAGGCACAAAAATGGCTATATGGCTGTAGATGGGTCCCCCGCCCAAGGAGGCAGCAGGGAAAACTATGCCTTGTTCTAAAGCTCTTTGGGAACCGCTTGCGTAGCCCCACAGACCTGGGGGCTGCGGGCTTTCCTGCTGCCTTCAGCCTCAAAGCCACCCTTTCCCACTTGGCGCCGCGCCAGGCACAAAAATGGCCATACGGCTGGAGGTGGGTCCCACGCCCAAAGAGACAGCAGGGAAAACTATGCCTTGTTCTAAAGCTCTTTGGGAACCGCTTGCGTAGCCCCACAGACCTGGGGGCTGCAGGCTTTGCTGCTGCCTTCAGCCTCAAAGCCACTATTTCCCACTTGGCGCCGCGCCAGGCACTAAAATGGCCTATGGCTGGAGATGGGTCCCCCGCCCAAAGAGCCAGCAGGGAAAACTATGCCTTGTTCTAAAGCTCTTTGGGAACCGCTTGCGTATCCCCTCAGACATGGGGGCTACAGGCTTTCCTGCTGCCTTCAGCCTCGACAACACCCTTTCCCACTTGGCGCCGCGCCAGGCACAAAAATGGCCATACGGCTGGAGATGGGTGCCACGCCCAAAGAGCCAGCAGGGAAAATTATGCCTTGTTCTAAAGCTCTTTGGGAACCGCTTGCGTAGCCCCACAGACCTGGGGGCTGCGGGCTTTCCTGCTGCCTTCAGCCTCGACACCACCCTTTCCCACTTGGCACGGCGCCAAGCACAAAAATGGCCATATGGCTGGAGATGGGTCCCCTGCCCAAAGAGCCAGCAGGGAAAACTATGCCTTGTTCTAAAGCTCTTTGGGAACCGCTTGCGTAGCCCCACAGACCTGGGGGCTGCAGGCTTTGCTGCTGCCTTCAGCCTCAAAGCCACCCTTTCCCACTTGGCGCCGCGCCAGGCACTAAAATGGCCATACGGCTGGAGATGGATCCGACGCCCTAAGAGCCAGCGGGGAAAACTATGCCTTGTTCTAAAGCTCTTTGGGAACTGCTTGCGTAGACCCACAGACCTGGGGGCTGCGGGCTTTCCTGCTGCCTTCAGCCTCGACACCACCCTTTCCCACTTGGCGCCGCGCCAGGCACAAAAATGGCCATACGGCTGGAGATGGGTCCCCCGCCCAAAGAGCCAGCAGGGAAAACTATGCCTTGTTCTAAAGCTCTTTGGGAACCGCTTGCGTAGCCCCACAGACCTGGGGGCTGCGGGCTTTCCTGCTGCCTTCAGCCTCGAAAACCACCATTTCCCTCTGGGCACTGGGCCAGGCACAAAAATGGCCATACGGCTGGAGATGGGTCCCCCGCCCAAAGAGCCAGCAGGGAAAACTATGCCTTGTTCTAAAGCTCTTTGGGAACCGCTTGCGTAGCCCCACAGACCTGGGGGCTGCGGGCTTTCCTGCAGCCTTCAGCCTCGACACCACCCTTTCCCACTTGGCGCCGCGCCAGGCACAAAAATGGCCATACGGCTGGAGATGGGTCCCCTACCCAAGGAGGCAGCAGGGAAAACTATGCCTTGTTCTAAAGCTCTTTGGGAACCGCTTGCGTAGCCCCACAGACCTGGGGGCTGCAGGCTTTCCTGCTGCCTTCAGCCTCGACACCACCCTTTCCCACTTGGCGCCGCGCCAGGCACAAAAATGGCTATATGGCTGGAGATGAATCCCCCGCCCAAAGAGCCAGCAGGGAAAATTATGCCTTGTTCTAAAGCTCTTTGGGAACCGCTTGCGTAGCCCCACAGACCTGGGGGCTGCGGGCTTTCCTGCTGCCTTCAGCCTCGACAACACCCTTTCCCACTTGGCGCCGCGCCAGGCACAAAAATGGCCATACGGCTGGAGATGGGTGCCACGCCCAAAGAGCCAGCAGGGAAAACTATGCCTTCTTCTAAAGCTCTTTGGGAACCGCTTGCGTAGCCCCACAGACCTGGGGGCTGCAGGCTTTGCTGCTGCCTTCAGCCTCGACACCACCCTTTCCCACTTGGCGCCGCGCCAGGCACAAAAATGGCCATATGGCTGGAGATGGGTCCCCTGCCCAAAGAGCCAGCAGGGAAAACTATGCCTTGTTCTAAAGCTCTTTGGGAACCGCTTGCGTAGCCCCACAGACCTGGGGGCTGCGGGCTTTCCTGCTGCCTTCAGCCTCAAAACCACCCTTTCCACTTGGCGAAGCGCAAGGCACAAAAATGGCCATACGGCTGGAGGTGGGTCCCCCGCCCAAAGAGCCAGCAGGGAAAACTATGCCTTGTTCTAAAGCTCTTTGGGAACCCCTTGCGTAGACCCACAGACCTGGGGGCTGCAGGCTTTCCTGCTGCCTTCAGCCTCGACACCACCCTTTCCCACTTGGCGCCGCGCCAGGCACTAAAATGGCCATACGGCTGGAGATGGATCCGACGCCCTAAGAGCCAGCGGGGAAAACTATGCCTTGTTCAAAAGCTCTTTGGGAACTGCTTGCGTAGCCCCACAGACCTGGGGGCTGCGGGCTTTCCTGCTGCCTTCAGCCTCGACACCACCCTTTCCCACTTGGCGCCACGCCAGGCACAAAAATGGCCATACGGCTGGAGATGGGTCCCCCGCCCAAAGAGCCAGCAGGGAAAACTATGCCTTGTTCTAAAGCTCTTTGGGAACCGCTTGCGTAGCCCCACAGACCTGGGGGCTGCGGGCTTTCCTGCTGCCTTCAGCCTCGAGAAACACCATTTCCCTCTGGGCACTGGGCCAGGCACAAAAATGGCCATACGGTTGGAGATGGGTGCCACGCCCAAAGAGCCAGCAGGGAAAACTATGCCTTGTTCTAAAGCTCTTTGGGAACCGCTTGCGTAGCGCCACAGACCTGGGGGCTGCGGGCTTTCCTGCTGCCTTCAGCCTCAAAACCACCCTTTCCCACTTGGCGAAGCGCAAGGCACAAAAATGGCCATACGGCTGGAGGTGGGTCCCACGCCCAAAGAGCCAGCAGGGAAAATTATGCCTTGTTCTAAAGCTCTTTGGGAACTGCTTGCGTAGCCCCACAGACCTGGGGGCTGCGGGCTTTCCTGCTGCCTTCAGCCTCGACACCACCCTTTCCCACTTGGCGCCGCGCCAGGCACAAAAATGGCCATACGGCTGGAGATGGGTCCCCCGCCCAAAGAGCCAGCAGGGAAAACTATGCCTTGTTCTAAAGCTCTTTGGGAACCGCTTGCGTAGCCCCACAGACCTGGGGGCTGCGGGCTTTCCTGCTGCCTTCAGCCTCAAAACCACCCTTTCCCTCTGGGCACTGGGCCAGGCACAAAAATGGCCATATGTCTGGAGATGGGTGCGACGCCCAAAGAGCCAGCAGGGAAAACTATGCCTTGTTCTAAAGCTCTTTGGGAACCGCTTGCGTAGCCCCACAGACCTGGGGGCTGCGGGCTTTCCTGCTGCCTTCAGCCTCAAAACCACCCTTTCCCACTTGGCGAAGCGCAAGGCACAAAAATGGCCATACGGCTGGAGATGGGTCCCC